>NC_068355.1:111271823-111406823 GCF_020536995.1 Dreissena polymorpha
AACTAAGCGTTCAATATCTTATTTCAGGCTACTACATTTACATCGAGACCTCAACCCACAACCCCAACGACTCAGCTCGCATCCTCACACCCACAGTGAGCACTTCCGGCCCAGCCTGCGTGCTGTTCTGGTACCATATGTATGGCGCAGATGTAAATCGCCTCTCTGTGTACCTGAAATCGGGCTCAAACCTCGGGCCTGTCGTCTGGACTCGGTCTGGCACCAAGGGGGACGTGTGGCAGTATGCTCAGTTGGAGCTGAACACCCTGTCCAATCAGCAGGTTGTGTTTGAGGCTCTCCGTGGAAACGGTTACCAAGGCGATATTGCTCTTGATGATGTCACGGTGACAGATGGAGCTTGCCCTCCACCATGTGAGCATGAGAGCTTTTATTTTATTGGATTTTTCTTTTTTGAATTATCTAGGTTGCAATCTGAACATGTCAAGCACAGTTGGCTTTGTTTTGACATCAAGTTTCAAATATTTAAAGAAAAGGTTAAGTTGGTTTTATGTCTAAACTTTTCTCAAATTTAATTATGTATCCTTTTTCGTAAATCATAATATAGAATTACTACCGGTATATTTGCAGTAAACATGCCCCTTCATAGTTAAAAATGTTGGAAAACAAAACTTACAAAAAGCCTCTTTAATGGTTTTGAACATGTTTAAAATTTACCGATCTCACATGTTTCAGTATCCTGCGACTTTGAGGATTCAGGCCTCTGCGGTTTCCAGCAAATGTTGAACGATGACTTCGACTGGACGTGGAACTCTGGCTCAACGAGCACCGCAAACTCAGGCCCCACAGCTGACCACACTTTCAGCACTGCGACGGGCCACTACATGTACATAGAGACGTCTGCTCCCCGTCGGCAAGGAGACAAGGCAAGGCTCATCAGCAAGACGTATCCACCAATCAACAACCGCTGTCTGACATTCTGGTATCACATGTATGGTCTCAATATCGGCCAGCTCAATGTGTACGCTGGTACGCCCACCTCTTTGGGAACTGCAATCTGGAACCTGTATGGTAACCAAGGCAACCGCTGGCTCAAGGCTCAGGTCACTGTGCAGACATCTACTGCCTTCCAGGTACAATCTGCCACCTGACTGCAAGATTTGAACAAAAAATATCAATATTTTATTGTTTTTGTACAATAAGATTTATACAAACATATGCTATAATGGTGTTGGAGATTGGAGAAAATAAGTCAAGAATATTGCTTTTAAAGGAGCCTTTTCATGCTTTGGTAAATTGACAAAATTGAACAAACTTGTTTCAGATTCGCAAATTTTCCTTGAAGTTGTGATATTTGTGAGGAAACAGTAATATTGAACATTTACCATGCTCTAAAATATCCATCATGTGCATCTTTTGACGATTTAAAAACCTGAAAATTTTAAGCATTGCAATGCGAAACGATTGAATAATTCTGTTGTTGTCGTTGTATTTTTTGATACTACGAGAATTGCATATTTAAAGTAAAAAATAAATGCGACATGATGTGAGAGCGGATGGTCTAGTGGATAGAGCAGTAGACTTGCTCCATGGCTCCAGGGGTCAGTGGTTCGAGCCCCGTTGAGGGTTACTTTTTTTAATTCTTTAATTGTATTCTTGTTTTTTTACTGGAGATTTTTAGACCCAATGTTAACATTTATCAATATAAAGCATATAATGACAAACTTCAATACATGCCAAAATCTGTGAAAAGGCCCCTTTAAGATCATTTGATTGGTGCCATAATATATCAGTCATTAACTTGGTTCCATTACTAGTATACCATGTATAAGCTCGTTTAGACCTTTTTTTTTAAATACTTATAAATAGTTAATCTGAAAAGCATGTATTAACTTTTTAAATCTCTAAAACACATAGTATATCAGTGTGTAATGTATTATTTTTTCAGCTGTCCAATTAATCTTTATTCTTTGAAACAAATTTCCCGTTGATTTCAGTTCCCATCAGTTAGTTGTTTTTTTGTTTAGATTGTGTTTGAAGGGGTAACTGGTTATGGTTACCAAGGTGATATTGCCATAGACGACGTTGCATTCCTGTCAGGGGCGTGTCCTGGACCTGGTACATGTGACTTTGAGACCGACCTTTGTGGATGGGTGCAGAGGACAGACGACACGTTTGATTGGATTAGAAAGAGTGGTGGAACACCCTCGTTGAATACTGGACCTACTGTTGACCACACACTTTCAACATCAACTGGTGAGAGGGCATGATCAAACATAATCTCTGAAGACATTTTAACTATTTATTTTGTATGTTTGGTGTAGAAATCACATATGTACAAACATAAATATGTTAGACCTTTTCACATTTTGATAAATTGACCAAATTGATAAATAATTGTTTCAGATTTGCAATTTTTTTTGCAGTTATGTTATTTGCTAAGAAACAGTGAAACTTAACACTCACCATGCTCTTAAATAACCATAAAATGCATCTTGCCACAATTTAAAAACCTGAAAATTATAATACATCACAAACACAAAACAATTGTACAATTTTGTAAGTTCAAGTTGTTATTGTTATTTTTTGTGACATTAAGAGGGTAACTTAAATAAGAAATACAATTTGTACTGTTATGTTAGCAAGGATGGTGGTATGGATTACTTTTTTTTAATTTTATTTTTATATCATACTAAAACTGTTTAGTTCCAATGTTTAAATTTATGAATTTAATGCATTTAATTACGAACTTAAAAGCATGTCAAACTCTGTGAAATGGTCCTTGTAAAGTAACATAAATACTCAGAATCCATTAATATTTTGCAAAAAAATCGTTTGGAACATTGTTTTTTTTACGTGTTAACTGTATTTTTCAAAATATTGTTCGAAATATTCATAAATTTTGAGGGTTTATGGGCTTTTAAAAAAGTCTTGTGATTATTTTTTTTTTGTTTTTCATATGGCTTTTCCTGGTGTTCCAAAGTGACACATTTGTTTTTTTTTTATTTATGGCATCTTTATACAAATATTAAAATAATGTTACAGTTATGCAGAAATTTGACATTTTTAAAATTATTTCAATCAGCAAAATACTTACCCAAGTATTATTTGGTTCAAATTGGACCGATGCAGCAGACCATTTCCTGGAAACAATAGGTATGAGTCCCGTTTGGGGAAAAACTGGGTGTAATGCATGTGTATATAGTGTCATCCCAGATGAGCCTGTGCAGTTTTCACATGCTAATCAGGAAGGACATTTTACACCTAGACTGGATTTTCATTGAGGAGATGCTTCCTTTAAAAGAAAAATACCAGAAAAGGCAAAATGGCGTCCCTGCCTGTAGGAAGTTTAATCTGGGGCAACAAGAATTAAGCACTGTTTTCCCAGAGCACAGTTCATATTATTTATTTCCTATATGATGCCATCTTTCCTCTTAGACTACTAAATTTGCATCAGAACTATTGCATGTGGTGCTTTCCCTTAAATTAAGTTCAAGTTTGACCAACCGGAAAGACATTTACCCCAGACAGTACATATCATTTCAAAGCTTCCATCTCTCCTTTAAGGCTACTTCCTGTACATCGAGACTAGCGCCCCACGTCGTCAAGGCGACGTGGCCATCGTCCAATCGCAGGAGCTCCAGAACCTCAACAACTACTGCTTTACCTTCTGGTACTTCATGCACGGGGACACAGTGGGGTCCCTCAATGTCAGCTATGAGGCACAGGATGTTGGCCAGAACCAGATCTGGAGCCTCTCTGGGGAGCAGGGGAGCATCTGGAAACAGGCAGCTGTCGACTTCGGCAACACCCCAGGAACATTCCATGTAAGAATGTGTGTAAAGTGTTCTTCCAGATTAGCCTGTGAAGTCCGCACAAGCTAATCAGAGATGACACTTTCTGCCCTGACTGGGTTTTCATTTAAAAGATACTACCTTTAAAAGAAAAATATAATTATAATGAAAAGTGTTGTCCCTGATTAGACCTGTGTGTACTGCACAGGCTAATCTGGGATTGCACTTTAGGCACATGCATTAGGATATGTAAGCTGTTGCTTATTGATCTCATGTTTTAGTTTCCAAAACAATACGTCAGGTGTTTATATTATTAATTATTCTTGTGTCCTGTCCAGAGAAGTTTTCTTGATGCGATGAAGGCGACCTAAATAACACCAAATGCAGTGTGTTGTATTTAGTTGTTCTTTTCTAATGCAATTGCTTTTCCTAGACCCATTTGTTTCAGAGTTGAAGTTAAATAAGCAAGATATAAAAATGTTATTAAGCAGCAAGTAGTGTTCACATTTCCTTTTGCTTCTTTAGTCTATAAGAATATGGTGTATTATAATCATTATATTTAATTCTGATCACATCATGAAGCATATATATTACTCCCTTAATATAAATAAGATGAACTTCTGAAAACAAATATTCACAATTTGCCTGTCTAAGAATAAAATTGCAGGATTCATCCTTCTATTAAAGGGTTATTGACATTTCATTTGCAGCTGTTGGTGTCAGCCAGTGTGGGGACAGGCTTCACAGGAGATATTGCTGTGGATGACTTCCAGCTAAACCCATATGCATGTAGCTTGGGTAGGTGGAAATTAACCCATTCCCAGTCAGAAGCAAAGTGAAAAAGGCTACGTGCAAACAGCATAAAACAAGAACAGCCTGGGAGTTACTCGCAGTCTGTTCAGATTTTATGCTGTTTGCTGTTCACCAGTATCTAAGGATTAGAAATGAAGCCTTGAACAGTTAAAGTTAAAATAAATTAAAGACCTTTCTTACAAGATTAAAGCTTTAAATTCTTTATTTCTGATCCTAATATACTGATGAGCAGCAAACAGCATAAAACTTAAACAGAATGCTTGTTACTTGCCAGCTGTTCTGGTTAAATGCTGGTTGCATATAGACATTTGCAATTTGTTTTTGAGTGTGATGGGTTAAACTATGTTATAGGAGTTATGTGACCAGGTTATGAGACAACACCAGCTTGTATGACTTTATAGTAGACAGCGGAGAACCTGACCGAACTGAGCAGCAGGATATTGCATAAGGCCTTATTTCATATGACATGGCAGTTGTTATAAAGTTTAATCCATAACTGATATTTGTCTGGGCAGGTTTAAAGCATGGGTTGTTTTGAGAGGGGTGCACTCTGTTGGTCAGAATGTTTATCGGTCAGTCAGTGGTTCATCATAAAATGTAGCAAGCAATTTAATCAAAACCTCCAATATGTTATCACAAAGACATGTAGATGTGCAATACATTCCCATTAATCCACACATTCCTGAGTTTTATGCCCTTGAAGATAGCTGACAAATCTGTGCAGGGATAATTTATGTTTTGAACAAAACTCTATGTAATATTTAATGCATTATTAATATTTACTAGGCTAGTTGATTATAAAATGTTTTCAGTGTAGGCATTTATTGTATCTTTTTTATACGCCCGTTTTTAAAAAAACGGGACGTATTATAGTTTCACCTTGGTGGCGGGCGGGCGGGTGGGTGGGTGGTCGGGCGGACGGCGTCCACAGCAGTTTCTGCTCTCTAATTCAAATAGCTTTTATCTGATCTTCACCAAACTTGGTCAGAAGTTGTATCTAGACAATATCTAGGTCAAGTTCAAATATGGGTCATGCCGGGTCAAAAACTAGGTCACAGGGTCACTTAGTGCATTTCAAGCATTTAGCATGGTTTTCGCTCTCTAATTCAAGTAGTTTTCATCCGATAATCGCCAAACTTGGTCAGAAGTTGTATCTAGAAAATATTTAGGTCAAGTTTAAATATGGGTCATGCTGGGTCAAAAACTAGGTCACAGGGTCACTTAAACCATTTCAAGCATTTAGCATGGTGTCCGCTCTCTAATTGAAGTAGTTTTCATCCGATCTTCACCAAATTTGGTCAGAAGTTGTGTCTTGACAATATCTACATGTAGGTCAAGTTTAAATATGGGTTATGCCAAGTTCAAAACTGGGTCACGAAGTCACTTTGTGCATTTCAAGCATTTAGCATGGTGTCCGCTCTCTAATTAAAGTAGTTTTCATTAGATCTTCACCAACTTTGGTCAGAAGTTGTGTCTAGATGATATGTAGGTCAAGTTCAAATATGGGTCATGGTAAAGTTTTCAAGTTGTCAAAAGCCTTAAAACGGGCATATCTTGCGACATTTTGGCACTCTTGTTTATATTTGGATAATATTTGCGCCTTACCATGCAATGTAAAACGGAATGGATGTCATTCAAAATACCTTATATTTATCTGATGAAACATTCTTACATATATAAAACGGACTTTGCTAGTACACAACATTTCTTTTTCCTACTCTTACGTTTATTTGTCTTTATATATAATGATACTTTTTAAATATTTGATTGTCAAATGAATATGTGCATTCATAAGCCTGAATTTGGTCTTGAAAACTTGAAGATGTTTTCTCTTGATTTCAGTGAACTTCAACAACAAAACGGTGGACTGTGGTGACCAGAACCACACTAAGATTAGTGTCACTCAGCAATGTGACTTCAAATCAGACTGTCCTAACTTCAATGATGAAATGAACTGCGGTAGGCTTTATAACTAAAATAATAAAAATAGTTGTGTTACAGTAGTTGAACAGTACTGTACACAAAATTAAATTGATATATTTTAGGTTTTACAACCTTTAATGTCAGTTAAACATTGAAATTCCTGGGGATAATTTTATTTATTTTATAAGCAATGTGCTGGTAAACTGGGCTAAATGCATGTGTGTAAAGTGTCTTCCATGATTAGTCTGTGTCAACCCCACAGACAAATCTGTGAAAACACTTTATGCACATGCATTAAGCTCAGTATACCTTGAATACGGCTCATACAGCTGAAACATACTAAGTATTACATCATACAGCTGAAACATACTAAATATTACATCATACAGCTGAAACATACTAAGTATTACATCATACAGCTGAAACATACTAAATATTACATCATACAGCTGAAACATACTAAATATTACATCATACAGCTGAAACATACTAAATATTACATCATACAGCTGAAACATACTAAATATTACATCATACAGCTGAAACATACTAAATATTACATCATACAGCTGAAACATACTAAATATTACATCATACAGCTGAAACATACTAAATATTACATCATACAGCTGAAACATACTAAGTATTACATCATACAGCTGAAACATACTAAATATTACATCATACAGCTGAAACATACTAAGTATTACATCATACAGCTGAAACATACTAAATATTACATCATACAGCTGAAACATACTAAGTATTACATCATACAGCTGAAACATACTAAGTATTACATCATACAGCTGAAACATACTAAGTATTACATCATACAGCTGAAACATACTAAGTATTACATCATACAGCTGAAACATACTAAGTATTACATCATACAGCTGAAACATACTAAGTATTACATCATACAGCTGAAACATACTAAATATTACATCATACAGCTGAAACATACTAAATATTACATCATACAGCTGAAACATACTAAATATTACATCATACAGCTGAAACATACTAAATATTACATCATACAGCTGAAACATACTAAGTATTACATCATACAGCTGAAACATACTAAATATTACATCATACAGCTGAAACATACTAAATATTACATCATACAGCTGAAACATACTAAATATTACATCATACAGCTGAAACATACTAAATATTACATCATACAGCTGAAACATACTAAATATTACATCATACAGCTGAAACATACTAAATATTACATCATACAGCTGAAACATACTAAGTATTACATCATACAGCTGAAACATACTAAATATTACATCATACAGCTGAAACATACTAAGTATTACATCATACAGCTGAAACATACTAAATATTACATCATACAGCTGAAACATACTAAGTATTACATCATACAGCTGAAACATACTAAGTATTACATCATACAGCTGAAACATACTAAGTATTACATCATACAGCTGAAACATACTAAGTATTACATCATACAGCTGAAACATACTAAGTATTACATCATACAGCTGAAACATACTAAGTATTACATCATACGCAGAAACATACTTAAAATTACAAGCGTATTATTTACAAACAAATCCAAAACTGACTACTGCTGTCTCTGAAGCAACAAATAAGCACAATTTTTCATCTGGAAATATCAAAGCATTTAAATTGATCTGATTAAGGAAGCTTTTATTTGTTATTTTAAGCTTTTCCATTGACTTGAATAAATCTGTGTCATCAGGTGATTGCAGTTTTGAGCAGGGTCAATGCGGCTGGGCTGACATAAGCTCAGGCTCCCAGCAATGGGGTATAGGAAATAACGGATCGTATGCTGGCAATTTGGCAAAGGGACCGACTTTTGATCACACAATTGGAAATGGAATTGGTAGGTCTACATTACATACAAAATGGATTATGGGTAGTCTGATATATAGATAATGGAGTGTACGTATAGTTAATTTAGGAAATGGACAATGGGTGGTGTAAATTGTTTAGGAAAAGAGTGTAGCTTTATTTTATATAAGAAATGGAATACTTAGGTATCATTTGCACAGAACATTTAATAAAGGTATTCATTATAAAGTAAGGTATGATTTATAACTATAAGAAACAGAATGGTTGGGTATAATTTTTGTAATGGAAATGGAATGTATAAGTTATAAAAGGAATGGGATGGGTAAGAAGGTCTGAATAATATAGAAAATTGAATGTTAACTCTAAATTAAATCATATACATATATTTATGCTTAAGTTAAATATTATTTGTTATGCAACCCTTAAGCCTTGACAAACATTTCAGGCCACTACATGTATGTGGACACTAATGTTGGCACCTTTGGCACGCTGGCTCAGCTGATTGGCCCCACCCTGCAGGCATCCAGCTCCTCCTGCCAACTCCAGTTCTACTACCATCTCAATGGCATAGGTTAGTTAAACCCTTTAGGTTCAGTGTTACTACCATCTCAATGGCATAGGTTAGTTAAACCCTTTAGGTCCAGTTCTACTACCATCTCAATGGCATAGGTAAGTTAAACCCTTTAGGTTCAGTTCTACTACCATCTCAATGGCATAGGTTAGTTAAACCCTTTAGGTTCAGTTCTTCTATCACCTCAATTGTGCTGTTCGGTTTAATCCTTTAGGTCCAGTTCTACTATCATCTTAATCGCAAAGGTGGGTTTAATAAGGCCTTGTTAACCCTTAAGATGCAGTTCTACTATCATCTCCATTGTGCAGGTGGGTTAAATAGGGATTGTTAACCCTTTAGATCCAGTTTTGCTGCCATCTCAATGGCTCAGGTTAAACCCTTTATTACAAATCAGTTTTTTTATTGAAATGTCAAACAGGTTTGCATGAAATCAATAAAAATCATGTTGAAAGGATAAATAACATAAAGTCAGAAAATGTTGCCCCTGATTAACCTGTGAAGACTGCACAGCTAATCTGGGATGACATCACATATGCATTAAGTGAAGTTTTCTCAAACAAGATTAAAATATTCCGTCTTTAGGCATCGGCTATCTGCGGGTGGCTATCCGTGTGAACATGAAAGACACAGTTATCTGGGAACAGCATGTCTCCCCGGGCAACAGATGGACCCTAGCAACTGTAAACGTTGGCAGAATCAATCAGCCATTCCAGGTAAACAATGTGAAATCATTGGAGCTGTGAAACAGAAATTTGCGTCATGCTTATATAAGTTTTTATGCAGCTGAAAATAAAATCAATTATATTTAATCTTTTATCGGCATAAAATCAATATTTTATGTGGGAATATATGTTAAATATTCTTTAATGTAAGTGTCTAAATGTATAATGTTTTAAGCCCGACAATTCAATAAAATGAGCTGTTCTACACACCCATCCATCTGCATCTGACTAATTTCTAGCTGACATACAGTCCTATCTTCAGGTTACAAGTTGGATAAAGGTCATTGTTGCAGAAAATATATGAAAAGTGTTCACTTAATTATTTCAGTAAGAATGGTGATCTTGTGCTGGAATTTTGTGAGTGGGTAGATTACAGGCTGATCTGGTGGGGTCAATGTAACTTACTAAAAAAAAGTTTTTCCTCTTGATTACCTCACTTTGGATGGATGTATTGTTATGTTAGTACGTGTGTGTAAGTAGCCAAGTGGCAGATATTCATTTCAAATTGGAATTAATTCAACAAAATTCATTTGTAAATAGTTGGAAATTTAGTACCTTGGCATGGTCTTATTACTTGTTTTAGTAAGTATATTTTTATCTTTAAGTTTACATATGCTATATAACTATCATAGATATTAAACTTCAAATATGTAATTGTCAGTGATTAACAGAAAATGTACACTATACTATCAAATCAAAAGAACTGTTAAAGGAGCTGTCTTTGGACTGCTTTGTTGTTTTGGGGTTTTGATTAGGTATCATTCTGTTTATGCAATAGGCTAAATATGCTTTTATGCAGGTGCATTTTATTAATGCTATGGTTTGTAAATTTCAGATGAAATTTCAAGGATACAAGTCCTTCAGTGTAAGGGGTGACGTTGCCATTGACGATGTGCAGCTCATCAACTGCAACTTCCCAAGCAAGTGTCTTCATACAATATTAAAAACAACAAATATGTCTGTCAATTATTTTCTTAATGAATGTTATCATTTTGGGGGCATCTGCAACTACAATTTTAACGAAAACCTTAAATAACATAAAGCAGTTGACCAGTTATAACAACAAAGTTTCCACTACATATCTCTTTGTCACTGTTCTAATATGGTGTTGATTAACACACATCGCTCTCATATGATGTTGATTAACGCACACACACATATTTTCTCTATTATTATGTTGATTAACTCACACACATGCTCTCATATGATGTTGATTAACTCACACACATGCTCTGATATGATGTTGATTAACACACACATGCTCTCACATGATGTTGATAAACACACACATGCTCTCATATGATGTTGATTAACACACACATGCTCTCATATGATGTTGATTAGCACACACATGCTGTCGTGTGATGTTGATTTACACACACATGTTCTCATATGATGTTGATTTACACACACATGCTCTCATATGATGTTGATTAACACACATGCTTTCCTATGATGTTGATTAAAACACATATGCTCATATGTGATGTTGATTAACACACACATGCTCTCATATGATGCTGATTGACACACACATGCTCTCCAATGATGTTGATTAACACACACATGCTCAGATATGATGTTGATTAACACACACATGCTCTCATATGATGTTGATTACCGGTAATACACACATGCTTTCATATGATGTTGATTTAAACACATATGCTCTTATGTGATGTTGATTAACACACATGCTCTCATATGATGTTGATTAATACACACATGCTCTCATGTGATGTTGATTAACACACACATGCTCTCATATGATGTTGATTAACACACACATGCTCTCATATGATGTTGATTTACACACATGTTCTCATATCATGTTGATTTACACACACATGCTTTCATATGATGTTGATTAACACACACATGTTCTCATATCATGTTGATTTACACACACATGCTTTCATATGATGTTGATTAACACACACATGCTCTCATATCATGTTGATGAACACACACATGCTCTCACATAATGTTGATTAACACAAACATGCACTCCTATGATGTTAATTCACACACACATGCTCTCATGTCATGTTGATTAACACATACATGCTCTCATATCATGTTGATTAACACACACATGCTCTCATATTATGATGATTAACACACACATGCACTCCTATGATGTTAATTAACACACACATGCTTTCATATGATGTTGATTAACACACACATGCTTTCATATGATGTTGATTAACACAAACATGCTCTCATAATTTATTATGTTGATTAACATTCATTATCTTATAAAGTGTTACTGGTTACATGACACCAGTCTTTTATATTATTATGATTCACATGGGTATTATCTATAAGCCTGTTAATTGGCCCATACATTCTTCCCTTTCTCAGTTGTATAGCCCTCATCTCTGCTGATTTTTACAAGTATGCTCTTGATTGATGTAGATTGTTACCAGCATGCTCTTGTATGATGTTGATTGACTCACACATTCTCCCTCACACAGGTGTACAGCCCTCGTGCCCACCCACCTACTTCACCTGCGCTCGTAAAGCCTGTGTGCCCTCATCAAGTGTGTGTGACTTTACTGACGACTGTGGAGATAACAGTGATGAGGCCCAATGTGGTCAGTTGTTTGTTTTTTTCAAAAAGAAAATATTTTGAATGATGATATTGTATCAATACTTATTTATGTATAGATAAGTTGTTTAAATGCATCTGCAGAAACATACTTATACATTTAGTTCATGTTTCCGTCTTGTTTTAGTAGCTTCAAATGTTAACAGCCGGATGACCTTTATTTATATAATTGTTTTTATGGTAATCCGTTCATAGTAATGAGAAACCAACTATTGTGATATAATTATATCTTCATACCAACTGAAATAGCTACTTTGTTTGTAAAGATTTGCATAAAAATGGACGTTATTTTCTTTGCATTATATATGGTTGCTTTACCTAATTTAGAAATCCAAGAAATTTGGTTTCAGTCAGATCCTTTTTTTGTGTTATATTTGGTATTCATAAAATGCAAGTTGTTTTAAATGTATAATTGCAGCATATGTATATTAACTACTTGTACCTCATTTACACAGTTACACAATTTTCAACTGCATTTGCTAACATTTAAACATGTTTTATGTAATGTAAAGTTTTTTTGCTTTAAATTAGTAATTTTCCTTGTAATAAGAAATTGTTTCTTTCCTTAGATGGCAACCCCTTGCGGTGCAACTTCGAAACAAGTTTGTGCGACTGGGCACAAGACCAAACGGATGATTTTGACTGGACAAGAGCAACAGACAAAACTGCATCTGCAGGGACAGGGCCCTCTCGAGACCACACGACTGGAACCTCGGCTGGCCACTATCTGTACATTGAGACCTCGGCGCCAAGGAGACCAGGTCAACGTGCTAGGCTTGTCAGCACCCCCTTCCTATCAACCAATGGCTCTGTTGGAGGTCAATGTATTGTGAGTTGGTTTTTGTGTGTGAATTTTTGTGTGTGTCTCGTTCAAAATTGGATGTAAACTTCTTCTGTAAAGTGTAATTCATTTCAAAATGCATCTCTATTTTCTTATCTAAATCTTTTCCCCAAATATATATAATGCAAAGAGTCTCCAAACCTTCATACATTTAAATTGTCCTTCATTACACCATAGTAAATTCCATTTTTTTCTCAATAATTCCTTTAAGATAAGAATTTTTAGAAAACCCTTGTGTCATCGAATGCTTATTAATTAAAAAATGTTGAGATTTAAAAAAAAATTGTTTACTTGTAATACCAAAGTCAGCTTGTTTTACATTGTGTTTTTGTACTGCTTTAGAAAGCTTTTTCCAACATTCCAGAAAGAAGTAAATACTTTTGAAATACCATCTTTTCAGCTTCGAATGTACTATCACATGTTTGGACCAACAATCGGGTCACTTAATGTCTACACAAAGAATTCCGCTCTTGGCCAACTCAAGCAAGTATGGCAGAGATCTGGTAATGTGGGAGACTTCTTTGAGCGTGTGGACATACAGATATTTGAGTCACAATCCTTCCAGGTAGGTATAGAAGGGTAACCCTTCACCACTCAAAAAAACACTTTGACTCAAGTTTTAAAGTCTTCATTTCCAATCATAAGATACTGATAAGCAGTAAACAGTATACAAATCTGAACAGAAAGCAAGTTACTCACCAGCTGTTTTTGGTTTTATGCTGTTTGAATTTAGCCATTTTGACCTGTTTCTGTGAAAGAAAGGACTGTGAACAGGGCTGGCAAAACCTTATGTTGCCATGCCCGCTTGACTTTTTTTTAAAATAGTGCAGTAATTTTTGGTAAATTGTATGCAAAAGTTCACATGCGAAAGTTCTGTACAATAAATACCTTTCATTTGACATGTATGTTTTTATTTAAGTGTAAGAAAAAAGTGCCCTGCTCTGGGAATTCACTTGAAAAAAACACACATGACCTTACCAATTTATTGCTTTAGATTCAATTTCAAGCCCATGAAAAAAGATAATACCAAAACTTTCCAATATGCACTTATTTTATTAATGATCGAGCTACCAGATATATTTTCATGTAGTTTACATTTGTAAAAACACCTATACTGGTTCTTTCCTAAGATTTCCATGTTCCATATGTTTACAGATTGTCATTGAGGGAGTTGTTGGAAATGGTTACCTTGGTGACATTGCCATTGACGACCTTTCAATGACCCCTGGCTGCACACGTTCAACACGTAATGCATTTTACTGAATTCTATCATTTTTGCTCTGTACTTAAATTGTTTTATTCCAAAGCTCTGAAGTAGAATTGAGACTCGTTCTGGGAAAACTGGGCTAAATGGATGTGCGTAAACTGCTGTCCTAGATTAGCCTTTGCAGTCTGCACAGGCTAATCAGGGATGACATTTTCCGCCGAGACCAGATTTTTATTTAGGAGAGACTTCCTTTATATTGAAAAATTACATTAAAGCAGACAGGGCTGTTCCTTATTAGTCTATGAAGACTGCACAGGCTTATCTGGGACGACACTTTATGCATGTGAATAAAGCCCAGTTTTCCCAATACAAGGCTTAATTTAGTTTCTCTTGCACTGAATAAGTAAGCTTGTTGTTAGCTTGAAGACTGCAATTTTTTCAGAGTCTTTGCCTACTGGAGTGCCTGTTTCCACGACTGCCAATCCATGTGGCCCGGGTTTCTTTATTTGCCAGTCCGGAGGGTGTGTGTCTCAGACCAACGTGTGTGACTTCAGCCAGGACTGTACTGACGGCTCTGATGAGTCCATGTGTGGTACGTGTTCATTTTCAACCCTGAGATACTGACAAAAAGCCAACATTATTAAACCTGAACAGACTGTTAGTAACTCGCAGGCTTTTATGGTTTTATGGAGGCTGCATACAGCCATTTTTACTTTGAAGAAAAGGGAGAAGCATAATTGTAAATAAAATCTCTTCTTAATTTTTTTTTTTTGATATTTCAACATCTTTGTTGCTTTGGACAGAATTTGAATGTAAGATGTTTGTTATCTAATGTCATTTAGATTCTTAAAACAAGTTCAAAAAGTCCAAAAATATTTTTGGGTAATATCTCGATACAAAAATTATTAAAATAAAGTAAGCATATTTACCTTTGGTAATTTTTTTTGGAATGGTGCAATTCAAATAAAGGTTAAACTTTGTTGTTTCTATATTAACATATTATTGCTTGTGCAAGAAGTGTCGTTCAAGATTAGCCTGTGCAGTCCATACAGGCTTATCAGGGATGACACTTCCTGCTTAGACTTGATTTGTTCCTATATAAACAGGTACCTGTAACTTCGAGAATGGGCCCTGCGGCTGGACAGATATCAGCTCTGGACGCTACAATTTCCACGTGTTCCAAGGCAACTCCCCAGGAACAGGGGGACCCAATACAGATCACACTCTTGCAAACACAACTGGTAGGTTGTTTTTTTTAGTTTAAAGGAAGTCTCTTCTTGGTGAAAACAAGTTCAGGCAGAAAATGTTGTTCCTGATAAGACTGTACATATTGTACAGACTAATCAGGGACAACACTTTACTTTTATGCAACAGACTAATCAGGGACAACACTTTACTTTTATGCAACAGACTTATCAGGGACAACACTTTACTTTTATGCAACAGACTAATCTAGGACAACACTTTACTTTTATGCAACAGACTAATCAGGGACAACACTTTACGTTTATGCAACAGACTAATCTAGGACAACACTTTACTTTTATGCAACAGACTTATCAGGGACAACACTTTACTTTTATGCAACAGACTAATCTAGGACAACACTTTACTTTTATGCAACAGACTAATCTAGGACAACACTTTACTTTTATGCAACAGACTAATCAGGGACAACACTTTACGTTTATGCAACAGACTAATCAGGGACAACACTTTACTTTTATGCAACAGACTTATCAGGGACAACACTTTACGTTTATACAACAGACTAATCAGGGACAACACTTTACTTTTATGCAACAGACTAATCTAGGACAACACTTCACTTTTATGCAACAGACTAACTAGGACAACACTTTACTTTTATGCAACAGACTAATCAGGGACAACACTTTACGTTTATGCAACAGACTAATCTAGGACAACACTTTACTTTTATGCAACAGACTAATCTAGGACAACACTTTACTTTTATGCAACAGACTAATCAGGGACAACACTTTACTTTTATGCAACAGACTAATCTAGGACAACACTTTACTTTTATGCAACAGACTTATCAGGGACAACACTTTACTTTTATGCAACAGACTAATCTAGGACAACACTTTACTTTTATGCAACAGACTAACTAGGACAACACTTTACTTTTATGCAACAGACTAATCAGGGACAACACTTTACTTTTATGCAACAGACTAATCTAGGACAACACTTTACGCTTATGCAACAGACTTATCAGGGACAACACTTTACTTTTATGCAATAAGCCCCGTTTACACAGAGCTAGGCTAATATTGTTTCCATGGTTGCAGGCCACTACCTGTTGGTTGAAGGCAGTTCTGGTCAGTTCTTCTCTCGAGCTCTGGTCACCACGCCCGTTCTAGGACCAACTGGTCCGAGCTGCCAAGTCCAGTTCTACTATCACATGTTTGGAGTAAATGCTGGTAAGAAACATGATGAAAAATGTGGATTTTACTGGTAATCTTTGTACTTAGGTTGATGTGTTTATGAAGACAATTACTCCAATAGTAGGGTACGAAACTTGAATTGATTCTCTCTCTATTAGATCTACATTCATTTTAAGTTTCAACATGATACCTTTAACTGCCCCAAACAAAATGTGAGAACAAAACTAACCAAGTGCAAACATTCTTAAATATAGGGAAAAAATAATTATACTTCTTGTACACTGCTTATTTCCTGAATTAGATCTACCTATTTATTCATTTATTTTGGTTACATGTAGAGCAAACAATCTTGAAGAAATAAATTTGTACTATTTCACATAACTAGAATTATTTAAGTATTTTTCAATCAAGATGTGCAAGAATAAGGTAAGTAATAGTAAGATATAAAAGAAACTCTTTTACCAAAAGCAACTTTTGAATGTATCTTTTCTATCAAGTTTTTGTTATTGAGATTAACAAAAAAAAAACAGCGAGTGATAGTAATTTATAAAAGGGAGTCTTCTACGTGTCTGTTTTTTTCGCAGGCAACATTCGGGTTCTGGTCCAGAACGCCAACATCTCCACAGACAAGACCTACATCTGGAGCAAGACAGGTAACCAGGGTAACGGCTGGCAGCAGGCCACAGCAGACATCGGTCAGCTGGTGGCCGGATACCGCATACAGTTTGAAGCTCTCCCTGACCGCTCCATTCTCCAGGGCATACCAAACTCCGATATGGCCATTGACGATGTGACTTTCATCAACTGCAATGCCATTGCTGTGGATACAAACTCAAGTTTGTGATAATGTTAATTGTTTATCTTAGTGAGAGATTCCTTAGTTTCAACTTAACTCTTGACCACTTAGATACGTATTTTTACACCTTTGTAATGCCTTAGAAAATTTAATTTAATAAAATACCTTTCTAACTAGATTCAAATTTATTTTAAGGCTTCATTTCAAATTCTTAGATACTGATGAGCAGCAAACAGCATAAAACCCAAACAGACTGTGAGTTACTTGCAGGCTGTTTGGTTTTATGCTGGTTGCACATAGCCGTTTTTACTTTTCTACCTATGGAAAGGGTTAATGATTTGATCTTTATTGTATGTACAAGTTAAAATACATATTATTTCTTGTTTAAAATGACCAAGAATGTCAAAGTTAAAATAAATGGTCTAAAATATTGACATTAGATAAAGCTTTTGAGTTTTTCACCCTTTTCCTTAAAAACGAGTAATGTAAACAACCAATTCAAAATGAAAATAAAATTAAGTAAAATTAACAACAACACAATTCTTATGTTAGAGACTTTGGATTTAATGTTTCAGCTGTCAACTGCACCTTCGAGACGGGTTTCTGCAACTTCCGCCAGATCTTGACAGATGATTTTGATTGGACGCTCACCAACCAAACAACACCAACTGCTGGCACAGGACCCGATAGAGACCACACAACAGGAACAGGTGAGTGGAAACATGACCTTTTGATTTTATTCGTGTTGATTGCAAGTATGCAGAGAAATTGTTTAGCTGTAAGTAAAAGAGTAATAGTTTACCAGTATGTATAATTAAACATAATACATACAACACTATTCCAGCTTGCTAATGTGGCATAATAACTTTACCAAAATTGAAATAAGTTTATTATCTATGAATTGCAATCAGTTGATATTCTTTTTTCCATTTGCAGACTTCTATATTTACATTGAGACATTTTCTCCAATTACAGGTTTACATGTCTATATTGAGACGTCTTCCTCTATGTAATTTACCATAAATTGCAATCAGTTTGGTTTCATTTTCTCTGCAGGTTTTTATATTTACATTGAGACGTCTTCGCCCCGCCATCAGGGTGAGAGGGCTGTACTTTCCTCAGGCATACAGAACCCATCGGGCTCCCCACAGTGCCTGACCTTCTGGTATCACATGTTTGGGGCACATGTCAACACGCTCAATGTCTATATAAGGTATGCAGCATGTGGAAGGCATTTATTTCTAGCCCATTTTACAAATAGACCAGAGAGTGATTTGATTTAGTTGGTTATCTAATCTCCAACAGCCAATTTTAAGTTATTTTTTCTTCTCCAACACACGTTCAAACAAGGTGTGATATTCCATGTTTTTGGCTGTGTTTTTTTTAAAAGTCTATATTGAGGTGCTTACATTTTGCAAAATCAAAGTTGAGTATATGCACACAAGGAATTGTATCCACTTATTTTCAAATATTTGTTTTATTTTATATTGATTTTTTTATTGTCCCCTTCCGGTGAATGGTTTGCGCTCTGTGTGTCCGTGAGTCTGTCAGTCCGTGAGTCTGTCACACTTTTCTGGATCCTGCGATAACTTTTTAAGTTCTTAATACTTTTTCATGAAACTTAAAACATGGATGGATGGCAATATGGACATTATGCACGTCATTGCATTTTGTTCCTACGTCAAAAATTTGGGTTGCTATGGCAACAAATAAAAAAAATAATTCTGACAATGGTGGAGCCAGTAGGGGACATATATTGCTTGGCAATAGTCTTGTTTATTTACTCATGCAAGCTACCTGAATGACACCTCCAGTAGTGAAATAATAAATTGTATTCAATTAGTTCAAATAGACTGATGGCATACATAGGAAAACATTTTCACATAATATGTTTCAGACAAACAAACGGCAACCAAACAATGATCTGGTCTCGCTCTCGTACCCAGGGCAACGTTTGGCGACAGGGTCAGCGCACAATCAACCCAACCACCCAGTATGAACTGCTATTTGAGGCTGTGGTTGGATACAGTTGGCAAGGAGACATTGCCCTGGACGACATCTCACTCCTTAATCAGGCGTGCCCACCACCAAGTAAGATTGATTTAAGCCTGGTTCTGGGAAAAGATAAGCCTGTATATGATACGCTCCGTAATTTCGTGCATTCCAATATAAGCCAGGTAGTTTTAGCTCCAGTTGAGCTGATTGCATAATTACTCAATTATGATTGATTAGAGACTAACCATATATGAGGCAGTTGACAGTTTAAGTGTGATAATCTATTGTTTGAAGCCGATAAAGGTGTACAAAATAGTCGTGTTTCACATTCTAATGTTGTAAGTATTAAAGTGCTATTGATCTTTTGAATTATTGACAGCTTTGAAAAGTTTATTGAGGCATATTTCATTTTATTATTATACATAGAAAATATATATGTAAATATTGTCTGCTTAAATGCAATAAAAAACTCAACAGGTAAAGAGAAATTAAATCAGTAATCCGGACGATTTAGATACATGCAAACACAGGTTAGTTGTTTACAGTAACTTGCTTTCACTTTTGCCTGTTTTTCAGATAATTATGTGTACACGCTGCATTCAATCTTAATTTAACTCACTTGTTGGTTGGCTTTTATAATAAAATTTGAACAATGGCCGATGTGTGCACATTGCGTAATCTGATTTGCGCAAATTCAATAGAAAACCTCGTGCACTGTACACTTCACACTTCTGAACAATGGCGCATGTTTGTGTTTTTGAAATTTTTAAACATATTAATTGTCAAGAATGGCCAGGGTTGATTTTGTAATTTGAGTTTGTAATTACATGAGATTTTGGGATATATTTACACACTAGAAAAACAAATATTGATATGATAGGGTAAGGATGCCTGTATAGGGGAATGACAACGTAAAATGGCAATATATGACTATGAACTTATAACTCAGTTTCATTTATAATGCGTCCTTGTTGCTTGGACCCCATGATCCTCTTTATATTGGAGTTTCAGTGTATTCTGTTTATTTTTTCTGCATATCAACATGAAACTGTTTGAACTATGTTGAAGTTCGAATCATTGATATATTTATGTTGCAATATTTATTGCATAACTATAAGCCCTATTTCTAAGGCAAATTTTGGATGGATACATCATTGTACATGAGTACCTGGTGTTATAAACTCATTAAGAGTGCTACTTACACTTAGTTGAAGTGCAAGACGTTATTTTTTTGTATGTCACACTATATGTTGCGGAGTTATGTGCCTTTGATTTGTCTTTATGTGTGATATTAAGTAGAAAAAGAAACCATTTTGAGATAAATATTAATAATGCTTAAGGTTTTTATTTGATTAAAATGAACCATTCTGAGAGTAAACTTCATCTTTTTATTACAAAGTTATTGGAATCATTCATTTATATGAGATTTCTAACTATAACATGAGAACAATTTGCACTTACTTACCGCATTTATGAAATATAGACCTTTGGCCTCTTTCTACTTTAACTTACTCTTGTTTAAAGTTTTCTTGCTAGCAGCATTTTATGCATTGTTCTCTAGACTTAGCTTTTTAAAGCAACGCTTTAGTCCCTATATATTTGTGGAAAACCATTGCGGGTACACAATAGACAAAGTTGCTCTTATATTGTTATTACAGACACTTGTGACTTTGAGGCAGACCTCTGTAGCTGGATACAAGACACGGTTACTGACCAGTTTGACTGGACACGGGATCGAAACGGCACCCAGAGCCTTAACACCGGCCCCTTGGTTGACCACACCACGGCTAGCCCTCTTGGTATGGGGCCTGTGTAATTTGTGTTTCAATAGATGTTATTTATTCCTCCTTTTGCTTTGATTTATCTTTTTTTGTACACTTTGTTAAAAGATTACATTACTGTTTGCTATTTTGATGCAATATGGTGAAAAATCTCTCTGATCAATTGTTTGTGCCTGTTTAACGATTGACTATATAACTTTTATGTACAAACTCAACCCATTTGTAGAGGTCGTTTATGTATTCAGTGTTTAAAAAATCAACATTTTGGAGTGTTAATTGAACAAACTGTCTCTTTGTTTACCAAATCCTTCACACACATCACATATTGCTGAATATATCTTGTTGAATATGTATGAATAAAGTTTCATGAAGTGCAACTTATTTTTGTTAAAATAAGTTCTTATTACTATAATAATATAATGTATTTCTTCCAAATTTACAAAACAAGTGCTTTTCCTAATTTTGAAAACAAAAGCATTAGTGGATTTAAAGGGACTTATTAACTGTTTGGAAAATATACAATTTTAAATAAAATGGTATTATATTTTTGCATTATTTTCCAAAAAGAAATATAGCAAAAAAACATAATCCAAAAATCTTTGAACATATCCCTTTAATTCTTCTTATTTTGCCTTAGTAATTGTTAACTGTGAGGATAAACTTTGAAACTGTCATATATAATATTGTAATACTAGGCAACAGTTGTACTCTCATGTTGCTCTAACCATTAACTCTTTCAGTGCTGGAACCGAATTTTGAAAGCCTTTGCAAACAGTTTGGATCCAGATGAGACGCCACAGAACGTGGTGTCTCATCAGGATCCAAACTGTTTGCTATTCTGATAGTATTCTTTGAAAAAAATCAAAGAAAAAAATGATTTTAGAAATTCAGCAGACAACATTTTAGCAGACAACAAATTTCCAAGCATGCAAAGGGTTAATTGTCCTGTTCTGTTGCCAGGTTACTACCTGTACATTGAGGCCTCTGCCCCGAGACAACCAGGTGACCTGGCTCGTATCACGACCCCGAGCTTCCAGAACACTGCTACTGGATCATTCTGTCTCTCGTTCTGGTACCACATGTATGGTAACAATATCGGTTCCCTTAACGTCTACCTCCAAGATGGCGGAAGCAAGACCAACGTTTTCACTCGCACAGGAAATCAAGTGAACTTCTGGCTGTATCGATCAGTGACTGTTAATCCATCATCGCCACAATTTTCTGTAAGCTTTCAATTTTATTTGTGTGCACATTTTGATCTATGCTAGAAATAAACTTCCATTATTATAGTTAAACCACTTGACATTAAGTACTGATTAGCAATTAAGTTTGTATAACGAGCTGAAATATAACAAGTTAGAATTAAGTGTTCTTGAGTAAATTTTTTCTTACTTAAATACAATCAACAACATAGAGGAAAATATATCATAACAATATATGTAAAGATATATATATATATATACCCATAGTTATTCCTTTCTTGTATATTTATGAATTTGCAGTACAAATTATATGAACAGCAAAGAACTTTTATGTATAGTTTTGTTTATAAATGTAAATTGTGATTTTATTTCTTTTATAATTGTTACTTATTCATCATGTATGTAAATGTTCAAAGTAAATATTGTACACCTGGTATTACAGATTGTTTGGGAAGGAACTGTAGGAAATGGTTACCAAGGGGACATTGCAATTGATGATGTCATGGTCGTGCCAGGCACCTGCCTATATCCTGGCAACTGCAACTTTGAGATGGACACCTGCGGTTGGACAAACACCAATGCGGATGATTTTGATTGGCTGAGAAGTGCCGGCAGCACTTTGACGGCGGGTACAGGGCCCTCTGTTGACCACACAACAAACTCCGATGCAGGTAGTGTCTTTACATGAGTTGATTAATCACAAAGATTCTGATTGTATGTCGGAAGAATTAAACAATAATTTTAATAATTTAACTCTTTAATAATGTTGTTAGACAGATAAATATTACAATTGCATTGGTATAAAAAAGACATGTAATGCTTTATATGCCAAACAGAAAAAAAACAGCAGAAAATGTCTCTGAAAAGCCAAATATGAAAAATTCACAGCAGATACCCATTTGTTGATAGACAAAGAATAAATGATATATCTTTCTACCAAATAAACAAGTCATTCCAAGTCTAAGAAAGGCACAGCAATTGTTGGCCTAAAAGCTGAGAGTATAAAGTTGCCCCTTTTGTAGGATTTGTAGTTTTTATGGAAATGAGTTGTAATGTCATTCCACTCAAGTGAGTCTTCAGGTAGTTATAAACCCTTAAAACTCTTAAAAAAATAATGGCTTCTCCACAATAAACCCATTTATCCACAAATCCAGTCATATGGGAGCATCTGTAAGTTTTTCTAATTTTATTGTCTCAAATTTTGTTATTTCTATCTTTAAAAAAAATCAAATCATATTAAAATATAAAACTAAATTACATAAGATCATTTCCATATTACTAAAACCTATTTGCTGATAAACACACTGCAAATCATATTAAAATTTAAAACAAAATAAAATGGGACTGTTTAAAAGATAACACACGGCAAAACTAGTGCTCCCTATGATCTACATACAGGTTTCTACATGTTTGTTTTTCCTCACTTGTCTTAACGCTAGTTTTACATGTTTGTTGCTCACTTGTGTACATGCAGGTTTCTACATGTTTGTGTCCGCCCTGGGACGTAATGCAGGCCAGCGCGCCTGGTTCTACAGTCAATACTTCCCGCCGACCAGCGCTACCTGCATGTCCTTCTGGTACTTCATGTATGGTCAAGGTCAGTGGGTGGAAATTGAACCTCGATCTAGGAAAACTGAGCTAAATGAATGTGCGTATAGTGTCATCCTGGATTAGCCTATGCAGTCACACAGGCTTATCACGGATGACACTTTCCACCTAAACTGGATTTTAATTGAGAAGAGACTTCCTTTAAACAAAACATTCCATAAAAGCTGAAAATGTTGTCCCTCATTAGCCTGTGCATACTGCACAGGCTTATCTGGAATGACATTTGAAGCACATGCAATAGACTCAGTTCTCACAGAACGCAGCTGAGTTCATGCAATAAATACATGTTAAACGTTCTTAATGGGTCTGTTGTTGACATATATGGACAAGAGGAATTTGCATGAGGAAATGGTTATGTAAAATTTTGTGAGGCAAACAATACAAGAATTATAACTTTTCTCTATACAGAGATATCACTCTTTGAATTTGTGTTGTTTTTGATGATGTAGTTTGGTTGATGTGTATCTTTGTTTCTAACATTCACAATTTTGCAAACACACAATTAAATATTTATTTGATAGAATTGTTCAATTCAGATAGATGACTAACAAGTTCTTTACAAAATATTACTTAAATTCAATAATTTAAAGGTCGGCTGGATGTATAGGATTAGCTGAAATTAACAGAAAAAGTGTAAGTTAAATTAAAAACAATTAAAAAACACTGTTCAAGGAGTAGGGACAATGCGCCTGTACCAACCAACATCAGTGAACTCCTCCCTGCTGTGGCAGATGACCAGTGACCAAGGCAACAGCTGGGCCAATGCTCAAATCACCATCAACAGCACCACCAACTGGCAGGTAGGTTGAATACTATAATTGAAGGTGTTTTTGATCAAATGCTTAACTTTGTTTTATTTTGATGCTAAATTTATTGATTTATTAATCTTAAAATGTGTTAAATAACTATTTAAATATTATCAATGAATACATATTGTTTGACTGACCTATGGCACAGCCTAACTCTTGGTTGAAACTACAACATCAATCTAAATAATGTGACATTGGTAAATTCTATTTCACTTATTCTTAAATTATATCATGCTGGTTATTTTTAGGTGACATTTGATGGCCAGATTGGAACAGGTATTCAAGGAGACATGGCTATTGATGACATAATCTTCACTCCTGGAAAGTGTACTGGTGTAATACCAACATTCGCCCCCGTACAATACAGTACTCAACCAGCCCCAACCTACCGTGAGTACACAGGCAAATTAGCTTTGCTCTGGGAAAATGGGACTAAATGCATGTTTTCAAAGTGTCGTCCCAGATTAGCCTCTCTCCACAGGCTCCACTGCCACTGATTGTTTTTCGTTTAAAATTAGGTCTGGTATTTGGTCCCATTCCCAACGGAAAAAAGTATATATTTTTCCCAAATGGCACCTAAAAATTCCCAATTGAAGGTTTCCAGAAGAACACTTTTTTTGTTAGATTTCAACGTTTTGTTCATCTCCTATCCAACCATATAGGTTCAACTTTCTTTTCTCAATTTGAAGCATTTTTTATAGAAAAACAGAAATAGCAATACCTAATTTTTAATTTTAGTCAAATCTCTGCGAATTTTCCAAATTCAAAGAGACCCTACCCCATTCCCAAAATGGTGAAAAAAACACTGACTGCTGGACCACCCTTTTCACAAATGCAATAAAGCAGGCTTTTCTTGAGCAAGGCTCAAATAGTTCCTTTATTATTTTAGTGTCCACTTCAAACAATATATGTTGGTCCTAATGAAATAATTTTATTGTTTGACTGCTAACTTTATCTTTTGGTAAATAGCCTAGCTTTACTGGATAAAAACAACAACAATGAATTACTATAATTATAAAATTGTATGTTTTTTTATTTAGCCTAACATAAGTAGTTCATTTATTGAGGTATAATTATTTGAATGTTTCTGCCATTTCAGCACCCTCACCCTACGACTGTGACTTCGAGACAGGTGCCACGCCCACGTGTAGCTGGACCCAGGACACCACAGACCGGTTTGACTGGTCACCCAAACAGGGCATAACCGGCTCTCTTGATACTGGTCCAACATTTGACCACTCGCTGCAAAACCAGAACGGTAAGTTGTATCTGTTGTTCTGTGGCTGCTCTTTTTTGTGGCATGCAAGTTATGATTTATTGTGAAGGTGGTAACATGAACACTAAGGCAGTTGGCATTATAGAATGGTTCTAGGTCCAGTAATCATCAACCAGTTCCAGTTAAAGTCTTAAATTGAAGAATATTCCTATATTTGAAATGTTTTAAATTTTCCGTTTTGTTTGAATAAACGTGACATTAGACATTCTAAATTTCACCATTCTTCATATAAAAAAGTGTACCCATCACATAAGCACCATTGATAGCTTTCCTCTTTTCAAACTCAGAATTAAACTTTCCTGGTTCTTAGTCTGTTCTATAAAATTAAATCTCAGAACTGGTTGGTAAATACAGGCAAGGTACACACTTATTTTCACTGTGTTAGTACCCTGTGGATGTATTCCAGTTGGTAAAATATGAAAAAAAGTTTTGATGAGGTCTGGGCATCATCCATAAGCTTTTCAAGAAAAAACAACAACATTTGTCTACATTTTTATGACCATATGATCTCTGCAAGGCCGCTACATCTACATTTGTATGTAAATCTGTTCTCAGCTAGGCCGCCACATTTACATTTGTATGTAAATCTGTTCTCGGCAAGGCCACTAAGTCTACATTTGTATGTAAATATGTTCTCAGCTAGGTCGCTACATCTACATTTGTATGTAAATATGTTCTCAGCTAGGCCGCTACATATTCATGTGTATGTAAATCTGTTCTCAGCTAGGCCCCTACATCTACATTTGTATGTAAATGTATTCTGAGCTAGGTCACTACATCTACATTTGTATGTAAATCTGTTCTCGGCTAGGCCACTACATCTACATTTGTATGTAAATGTGTTCTCAGCTAGGCCGCTACATCTACATTTGTATGTAAATGTGTTCTCAGCTAGGTCGCTACATCTACATTTGTATGTAAATATGTTCTCAGCTAGGCCACTACATCTACATTTGTATGTAAATGTGTTCTCGGCTAGGCCACTACATCTACATTTGTATGTAAATCTGTTCTCGGCTAGGCCGCTACATCTACATTTGTATGTAAATGTGTTCTGAGCTAGGTCACTACATCTACATTTGTATGTAAATCTGTTCTCAGCTAGGCCACTACATCTACATTTGTATGTAAATCTGTTCTCGGCTAGGCCGCTACATCAACATTTGTATGTAAATGTGTTCTGAGCTAGGTCACTACATCTACATTTGTATGTAGATCTGTTCTTGGCTAGGCTGCTAAGTCTACATTTGTATGTAAATCTGTTCTCAGCTAGGCCACTACATCTTCATTTGTATGTAAATATGTACTGAGCTAGGTCACTATGTCTACATTTGTATGTAGATCTGTTCTCGGCTATGCCACTATGTCTACATATGTATGTAAATCTGTTCTCAGCTAGGCCGCTACATATTCATGTGCATGTAAATCTGTTCTTGGCTAGGCCAATACGTCTACATTTGTATGTTAATCTGTTCTCAGCTAGGCCACTACATATTCATGTGTATGTAAATCTGTTCTTGGCTAGGCCACTACGTCTACATAGAGGCGTCCGGACGGCAACCCAATGACACTGCCCGTCTCCTCAGCCAGTCTGTGCCACTTGCTACCGGTGGAAAGTGCCTCAAGTTCTGGTACCACATGTATGGCTCTGACATCTACAAGCTAAATGTCTACGCTAAACTTGGTATGTGGTCATGTGGGTCTAATTCTTCTATATGAGCCTCAGTCTGGAAAAACAGGGCTTAATGCATGCGTATATAGTGTCGTCCCTGATTAGTCTTTGCAAACAGCACAGGCTTATCAGGAACAACACTTTCTGCTTTAATTATATTTTTTGCAAAAATCCAGTTTATGCAGAAGGTGTCATCTCTGGTGAGCCTGTGTGGACTGCACAGGCCAATCTGGGACACTATGCACATGCATTGAGCCCTGTTATCACAGAGTGCAGCACATATTTGCCTCCATCCCCATCCTCTACCGAGGATGAGTTTGGGGTTGCAGTCTGATAACGGGGAATTTGAGTTATTTTCCATCCTACAGGCAGTTTTGTCTTAATCCCCACAATTGTAGATGGTGCGCGTATTAAAAGATAAATGTAGGAGCATTATTTGATATGTAAAATCAGACCAAAATATGTTTCATGATACTCAAAATATTAAGGCATAAAAAGTATTCTTTAGTTCAAAACATCTTGTATAAATATCATGTGTTCTCTACGCAAAAAAAAGAGTAAAACATGTTAATATGTTATTAAACCCGTTTTGTTTCTAGTTAAAGTCTTTATACTTTAATAGAACAGTAATAAGATAATAATTTGTTCAAGAAAGTGCCTTTGTGTTTGATTTTTTTTATCAGAAAATTAGAACAATATAGATATTCTATGTTACGTATTTGTCTTAATGTCATGTTCGTCAATATTAAGATATTTCAGGCATTGGAAATGCCAGTTATTTCAAATGTCAAGAGATTTTCATGATTGGTTTAATCCAGCTGCATGACAAAAGCATCAAGCTTGGGTAGACAGCTCATTGTTTTCATTTTCAAGCGTCGAACCTTGGCAGTGTTCTGTGGAGCAAGATGGGGACACAAGGCAACCAATGGCGATTCACCAGTGTCTACATAACACCGCAGACCTTGACCCCACCCCAGCAGGACATCGTCAATGTTAATGTAAGTAAACAAAAGATGGCTTTTATACGAGAATTGTGTCGTAAATACAATAGCCATCTATGACATTTGTGCCAAGAAATAATGTTATGACATGCTGTCATTTTTGCCCATTACCTTTGCCATAGACTAAACATGCACGCAGACAGTTATGTAGATGTCACATAAAAACCGTTTTTGCTCAGAATGAGTTTGGTGCACCCCTTGAAAACATGATTTTTTTTTACCAATTGGGTTGCAAGATGCTAAAAATAGTAACAAAATTGACAACTCTGAGGAAACCACACATTTCCCACTTGGGATTTCCAATAAAGGAATTTTTATGCCCCCCTTCTAAGAAGAGGGGGTATATTGTTTTGCACATGTCGGTCGGTTGGTCCGTCCACCAGATGGTGTCCGGATGATAACTCAAGAACGCTTAGGCCTAGGATCATGAAACTTCATAGGTATATTGATCATGACTGGCAGATGACCCCTATTGATTTTCAGGTCACTAGGTCGAAGGCCAAGGTCACAGTGACTCGAAATAGTAAAATGGTTTCCGGATGACAACTCAAGAATGCTTACACCTAGGATCATGAAACTTCATAGGTACATTGATCATGACTGGCAGATGACCCCTATTGATTTGCAGGTCACTAGGTCAAAGGTCAAGGTCACAGTGACTCGAAACAGTAAAATGCTTTCCGGAGGATAACTCAAGAATGCTTACGTCTAGGATCATGAAACTTCATAGGTACATTCATCATGACTGGCAGATGACCCCTATTGATTTTCAGGTCACTAGGTCAGAGGTCAAGGTCACAGTGACTCCAAACTGTAAATTGGTTTCAGGATGATAACTAAAGAATGCTTACACCTAGGATCATGAAACTTCCTTGATCATGACTGGTAGATGACCCCTATTGATTTTCAGGTCACTAGGTCAAAGGTCAAGGTCACAGTGACAAAAAACGTATTCACACAATGGCTGCCACTACAACTCTCAGCCAATACGGGGGCCATGCATGTTTTACAAACAGCCCTTGTTTGTTTGGATGAGCAACTAAAAAACGAAAAAACAAAACAAAAACAAAACTAAATATATTGTTTTATTTCAATGTCTTTAATATATGTTAAATTATTTCAATGTATGTATTTCAGAAGAGAAATGTGGAAATGCAGAGTGTTTGTTTCAGTTTGTTATAGAAGGCATAGTCGGCAAGAGTTACCGTGGGGATATCGCAATTGATGATGTCACTGTCAATGATGGTCCCTGCCCACCAACAGGTGTGTGGTCACTAAATTGTTTCTTATGTGGTATAATTTAGTATTGTATTTAACTTATTTAAAACTTGGAAAATCAGGTATGTTAAAACAGTGGTACAGAGACTTATCAATAAACTTATAAAGTTGTTAAGGTATTGGTTGTAACATTTATGTTGAACTTGTTCCTTGTTATAATGGTTTCAAATATTTGTTATGAAAGTCATATTATAGGAACATGTTATTTTGAATGTGCATATTTTATATAAAAATAATAAATATATGATTCCATGTATTCTATAACTATGTGATATATTTTAGTAAAATTGTAATAATAAGTCGATAATTAATGATAAATTAACATAGTTGTGTGTTCACATGGACTAGAATACTAAAGAATCATGACACATTTTATGCAAACAAGCCAATAACGAAATGTGTATGTTACTTATTTGTGTACTTAACAGATGATTGTGACTTTGAATCCCCAACCATATGTGGCTACACTCAGTCCCAGAGCGACAATTTTGATTGGACGAGAGCGTTTGGGTCAACAAGTACATCGGGTACAGGACCATCTACAGACCACACCTATGGCACAAATACCGGTGTGTGGTTTATCCTAAGTTGTGATATGAGGATTTTTGTGGAAAAACTGGGCTTAATACATGTGCATAGAGTGTCAGGCTTATCAGGGACGACACTTTTTGCTTAAATGAGAGTTTTTATGTCCCCCACTATAGTAGTGGGGGACATATTGTTTTTGCCCTGTCTGTCTGTTGGTCTGTCTGTCTGTTTGCGCCAACTTTAACATTTTGCAATAACTTTTGCTATATTGAAGATAGCAACTTCATATTTGGCATGCATGTGTATCTCATGAAGCTCCACATTTTGAGTGGTGAAAGGTCAAGGTCAAGGTCATCCTTCAAGGTCAGAGGTCAAATATATGTGGCCAAAGTCGCTCATTTTATGAATACTTTGGAATATTGATGATAGCAACTTGATATTTGGCATGCATGTGTATCTCGTGGAGCTGCACATTTTGAGCGGTGAAAGGTCAAGGTCATCCTTCAAGGTCAGAGGTCAAATAAATGTGGCCCTAATCGCTTATTTTATAAATACTTTTGCAATATTGAAGATAGCAACTTGATATTTGGCATGCATGTGCATGTCATGGAGCTGCACTTTTTGAGTGGTGAAAGTTCAAGGTCAAGGTCATCCTTCAAGGTCAGAGATCAAATATATGTGGCCCAAATCGCTTATTTTATGAATAATTTTGCAATATTGAAGATAGCAACTTGATATTTGGCATGCATGTGTATCTCATGGAGCTGCACATTTTGAGTGGTGAAAGGTCAAGGTCAAGGTCATCCTTCACAATGTCAAGGTCATCCTACAAGGTCAAACATCATATAGGGGGACATTGTGTTTCACAAACACATCTTGTTTTCTCTGATAAGTTGGCTGACGTCTTGTCAAAGGTTCCGCCTGTAATTAAACATACGATGTAGATGCAGGTCTCGTTTTGAATGCAAGTAAATTGCTTATTTACTCACTTTTATCAACTGGCAAATAATATTTATCTGGAAAACAATTCCTGAACATAATCAATACTTGTTATTTATTTTTAAAGAAGATACTTCCTTTGTACAAAAAAATTCCATAAAAGCAAAAAGTTTTGTCAATCTTTACCTAATCCAGACTGCATGGGCTAATCTGGGACGAACTTTTACACACATGCATAAAGCCCAGTTTTCCCAGAACAGATCTCAAGTATTAAAAAATACGAGTAAGGTAAATATAGAATATGAAGCCAGTATGGTACTAATGTTGGTTTTCTAAAGTTATATTGGATGAGGGACGCAGCCTCTCAAGTGAAATTAAACTGGACTCGAACAAAACAACTTACAAACAATTTACCATACTAGTTTAACATCCCAACTATTGTATAACATTTCAATCTATTATTATTTAAAAACAAATTATCTGATTGCTTAATTTAAAATATTTTATAAGTTTTTCCTCTAACTGTTTTGTTAACATTATTCATCTCGGGTCTCATTATGTTCAGAGATACATTGTTGGCTGTTGTTATTTTGTGACTTCTTTTCAAATGTATTTGCTAGTACTGCTAAGTATTTTAGTTTTAAAAAAACATATTTATCCAATGGTTGTTTCTTTCATCTGTAGGATACTACATGTACATTGAGACATCGCCACCCACAAGGACGGGTGACAAAGCTCAGCTGATAAGTCCCACCTACCCACCGACTGCGGGCCGGTGCCTCAATTTCTACTACCACATGCTGGGTCCTGGCATTGGCACCCTTAATGTCTACAAGAGCCAGCAGGGCCAGAACGGACCCACTATTTGGTCCAGCACGGGCAACAAGGGAGATCAGTGGAATATTGCACAAGTCACTTTGAACAGTAACCTCCCTTTCCAGGTGAGCTCATGCTTCTCATTCTGTTAGCAGCTTATGTAGTTTTTTTTATTTAATATAAACTCAACTTTCAAAGACTTTTTTTAACACATGTCAAAAAAGGAGTGGTGTGCAGGTAGTGACAATGATGCAACAAAATTAAAAGGACAGTCAAAAAGGTCTTCAGAGCTTTGTGTAATAATATTACAAGTAAAATTACTTAAAAATATGCAATTACAGATATCATTTTATTGTTTCTGCTTACTGCAAGTTTATTTATAAAGTTAAAAACCTGATATTGGCCGCTTTTCTTGCAGATTGTTTTTGAAGGCATCAAGGGTAGTACAACTCTTGGAGACATTGCCATTGATGACATCCTCCTCACGAACGGACCATGCCCATTGGCTGGATCATGTGACTTTGAGACTGGTTACTGCACCTGGGTAAACGACCAGTCAACAGATGATTTTGACTTTGTGCGATTTAAAGGCTCCACTGCCAGTACAGCCACTGGGCCTACCAATGATCACACTTTGGGGACAGCTCTGGGTATGATATGGGGATTATATGAGCTGCGGGGCTTATTAACGCAAATGAATTAAGCCCCAGTTTCCCAAAGCCAGCATATCTTAACTGTTAAAAATTGTGTATTTTCATGAATATTATTTGTGTTAAAAGATTATTTTACTGATTGTTGTATTATATAGCACAAAAAATATGGTGCCTTGTGAAAAGTTTTAAAATTATACACAAATTGGTAACATTAGGAAAATATGTAATGTTTCAATTTTTGACACTCTTTAGTTCTGATAAACAAATCAACCTATGAAATATATGCAATTTTATGGTAACTTATAACACAATTGAATAATCTTTAATGATCAATAATACTTTAAATGTGCAGAACCTTGGTGATTTAGGGCGATTAACATTGACTGCAAAGTAATTGTCGTAATTCTTGTATCAAATTGTACATGATAGAAATGTTAAGCAATTAATACAAAATAAAAAACTTTGCTTGTATTTCTGCAGGCTACTATATCTACGTAGAGGCATCGTCTCCAAGAAAGCCAGCTGACAAGGCAAGACTGAGGTCGCAAGTGTTTGACCCCACAGCTGGGAGCTGTCTGACCCTCTGGTACAACATGTATGGGGCCAACATTGGCAGCCTGAACGTGTACACCCAGCCAGTAGGAACCCCGGCCACCACTCTGAACAAAGTGTTCAGTCTCTCCGGCAACCAAAACCAGGCCTGGCAACAAGCCAATATTGCTCTGCAGTCAACAAGGCAGTTTTTCATAATTATTGAAGGCACTGTTGGGAATGGTTATTCAGGAGATCTGGCACTTGATGACATTTCTGTTAATGCTGGTGCTTGTTCACAGACACGTCATCACCGCCATTGTTTGACTGTGGAGTATCAGGAAGTGTTCCGATTGCGGCAACCAAGGTGTGTGACTTCATTCAAGACTGTTCCAATGGTGCTGACGAAGCCAACTGTGGTTCATGTAACTTTGATTCCACCGACGATGACGTCATTTGCGGGAATACTGATATTAGTGTTGGCTCCTTCCGTTGGCAGAGGGACAACTATGGCACTCCGACAAACAACACGGGACCGACTGTTGACCACACAACTGGAACAAGTAGTGGCTACTATATGTATGTTGATGCCAACAATGGACAGTTCAACGCCAAAGCCATACTTCAGACTCCAATTCTGCAGTATGCCTCATCAACATGCCAGTTCTCTTTCTGGTACCACATGTATGGCACAGGCATTGGAACTTTGACAGTTTCTACCCAGATCGGAAACATCATCACACCCATTTGGAGTTTAAACGGCAACCAGAGCAATGCCTGGAATCGTGGCCTTGTGGATATTGGCCGCATTTCAGGACCCTTCAGTCTGCTTGTTCAAGCCTCCAGAAGTTTTTCTGTCACTGGTGATATTGCAGTCGATGATTTTAACTTCACAAACTGTGCCCTGCCAGCCGGAACAGGGTCTTGTTCCTCAACCCAATTTACGTGCCCTTCCAATGGTGTCTGCATTGACAAAAGCCGCACGTGCGATTACACTGATGACTGTGGAAATGGTGAAGATGAAACTAGTGCCCTCTGTTCTGGGCTGACCCGCTGCGAGTTCTCCTCCTCACTCTGTTTCTGGACACAAGACCAAGGAGACAAGTTTGATTGGACTCGGCGATCAGGGCCGACAGTCACATTGAATACCGGACCAACTCGTGACCACACCACTGGTACCAGCACAGGGTTCTACATCTATACAGAGGCCTCGGCTCCAAGGAGACCAGGAGATGCCGCTAGACTGATCAGTCCTGTCTTCCAGCCAACCACAGACCCCAGTTCTTGCAGCTTCATATTCTATTACGACCTTTATGGCTCATCCATAGGTGCTCTGAATGTTTATGTGAGAACACAAGATCAGGCTGTGACCCAGATATGGAGCAGGACAGTGCCCCAGCCAAACGTCTGGGTACGGGCTCAAATCAGTCTCTTCTACTCTCAGTCATTCCAAATCATAGTAGAAGGTATAATAGGATCGTCTTTCTATGGAGACATCGGTCTGGATGATACGATCTTTACCAAAGGATGCCTGAGATCTAATGCACTTTTCCCGCCAAATTTCACAGTCCCTCCTTCAGTTGGTACCACCGCTAGTCCAACATGCGGCGCAGGTCAGTACCAGTGCCCTCAAAGCAACTGCATACCAATGAGCCAAGTGTGTGACTTCCAAAACGACTGCTTTGATGGCTCTGACGAAACCAACTGTGGACCTTGCACCTTTGAGAATGACCTTTGCAGCTGGCAGGACATAAGTTCTGGAATATTCCAGTGGAACCGAGGGGCTGCTAACACGTCCTATGGCCCAGCCACAGACCACACGTCCAATTCTCGCATCGGCCACTATGCATTTGTTCAAGGGGCAGTGGGTGTTTTCCCTGATTATGCCATTCTGTCAAGTCCAGCCCTGCCAGCAGCCTCTGCCAATTGTGAAATGAATTTCTTTTATTATAATTCTGGAACTCAGTTCCAAGTTACTTACTTTGCCAATGGAAGAAAACTGACACTTTGGGTGAATAGTTTGGATACTACCAACCAGTGGAAGCAAGGTACAGTTTATCTTGGTCAAAGATTTGGCCCTCAACAGGCTGGCTTCCGTCTGAGGTTTGAATCTTTGCCAAGAGGTAATGCACTCAACAATAATGCAATCATTGCAGTAGATGATGTTACCTTCTCAAACTGTAAAGTTGGTGCCGCTCTACCGACTGCAACGTGTAACTTTGAGACTGATTTCTGCTTGTGGGGTCAAGACCAAAACGATCAATTTGATTGGACAAGGATAAATGGGTCAACACAATCCGTTGGCACAGGTCCAAGTGGTGATCATACTTCTGGCTCTGGCAGTTACATTTATATTGAAACATCATCCCCTCGAGTAAAAGGTGATATTGCCCGGCTTACGTCTGCTAATTTCCCGCCAACTTCCAGCCAAGGCACATGTCTGTCATTCTGGTACAACATGTTTGGTCCATCCATAGGAACGCTAAACCTCTACCTCCAAACAAGCAGCAATAAGACTCTGTTTTGGTCCAAGTCTGGAACTCAAGGAGATGCATGGAACCAAGCCCAGAGGACCATTGTTTCTAACATTGATTACCAGTTGATATTTGAAGGAATTGTGGGTAGTGGTTACCAGGGTGACATTGCACTTGATGACGTCACAACGACTGCTGGCCAGTGCCCGCCAAATCTTGCATGCGACTTCCAAAATGACTTTTGCAGCTGGCAACAATCTACTACTGACAACTTTGATTGGACAAGAAATAAAAATGGAACTTCCACCTTAAATACTGGTCCACCGTATGACCACACATTTGGATCAGACTCTGGTTATTACGCATACATTGAAACCTCAGCACCAAAACAACCAGGGGACCAAGCCGTTCTTGTAAGCCCAACATTTGTGAGTACTTCTCCGCAATGCTTTAATTTCTGGTATCACATGTACGGAACAACAATAGGCAGGCTTGTAATCCACCAAAGAAGCTTGGGCTCTTCATCTCCCACTGAAATCTGGATAAAATCTGGTGACCAAGGCAACCAATGGAGAAAAGCACAAGTAACTGTTTATCCCAGGGACAACGTACCTTACACTATCGAAATTGTTGGCTTCAAGGGCAACGGCTACACTGGGGACATTGCAATTGACGACCTTGTGACCCTGTCAGGGGCATGCCCACCCACTGGTTTCTGTGACTTTGAGCGTGATAATTGTCAGTGGACTAACACTGGAGGTGACGATTTTGACTGGCAGAGGGACAAAGGTGGAACTCAAACCTTAACAACGGGGCCCACAGTAGATCACACCCTTGGCAGCTCAATGGGATACTATCTGTACATTGAGACATCAGGAAATAACAGAAGAATTGGAGAAAAAGCATGGCTGGTCAGTGATTACCAGGACCCAAGGACAGCAGTTTGTATTTCTTTCTGGTACCATATGTATGGAGCAGGTATTGGCAGCCTGAATGTATACACTAAACAGGTCTCCTCAGGAAGTATGGTTAAAGTTTGGCAATTAAGTGGCAATCAAGGAAATGTCTGGCAGCAGGCTAATGTTGATATCTCTAGCAATAATCAGTTCACAATTATATTTGAAGGTGTGTATGGTGGCAGCTACTTAGGTGACATTGCCATGGATGATGTGCTCATCTCCTACACCCAATGCTCGAGTGTGACACCCATGACAACCCAGTATCCTGGTGTCGGGTCATCCCCAGCCACATACCCACCATCACCAATAGACTGCACATTTGAAATAGGCCTGTGTAGCTGGAGTCAGGACCAGACGGACACATTTGATTGGTCGCCTAATTCTGGTTCAACCGCTTCTCTCAAGACTGGCCCTGCATCTGATCACACTCTCCAAACTAATGCAGGCCATTACATGTACATAGAAAATTCTGGAAAATCAGTCAATTCATCAGCTAGACTCTTGAGTCCCATTCAACCTGTGGATATTTCTGGACTTTGTTTTAAATTTTGGTACAATATGTACGGAGCACACGTAAATGCTCTGAATATTTACATACTGGCTGGCGCACAAAAGACATTGCTGTGGACAAAATTGGGAAACAAAGGCATTGGCTGGAACTATGCCCAGATTTACATATCCCAGCCTGGGACCTCAGTTCAAATCATCATTGAAGGTCTTGCCGGTACGGCTAGCGATGGTGACATAGCAATTGATGACCTTAGCTCCAACACAGGTCTCTGCCCACCACAGAACACGTGTGACTTTGAAGAAGGTCTCTGTGGTTACTCGCAGGACACCACTGACCAGTTTGACTGGGCCCTGCACCAGTCGTTTACTGGAACAACAGGCACCTGGCCCAGCAGTTGATCACAGTGAAGGCACCGCAGCGGGACATTACATTTACATCGAATCTTCCTCTCCCCAACATCCTGGGGACATCGCCAGAATTGACAGCCCCGTGTATAATCCATCTTCCGGATCCTGCGTTACATTCTGGTACAGTATGAATGGCATCACAATAGGAACTCTGAACATCTACAAGAAGACTGGGGCAACCCGAGGTTCACCATTATGGACCATGAGTGGCAACCAAGGATTGCAGTGGCAGAAAGCCCAGGTTTCTGTATCCAGCTCTGTGGGTTTCCAGGTCACATTTGAAGGAATAATTGGCCCAGGGTACAAGAGTGACATTGCACTTGATGACATTGACATAAGTCTGGGTGCTTGTCCCACTGCAGGCTCTTGTAATTTTGAAAAAGATCTTTGCGACTGGACCAATGCAAATGCTGGCGATGATTTTGACTGGGAAAGAATTCAAGGTGCCACTGCCAGTAACAACACTGGACCTCAAACAGACCATACTTTGAACTCCGCCTATGGAACGTACCTGTACATTGAAGCCTCAGACCCACGTCAACAGGGGGACAAGGCCTGGCTTGTTTCTTCCGCTTATCCCAATGGTACGGACCAGTGTATTTCCTGGTGGTACAACATGAATGGTGGAGGTATGGGAACACTTAATGTTAATGTATGGCCTTATAACACGGGCATGAGCCAAACCACCATCTGGCTAAAATCTGGCGATCAAGGTCCAATGTGGAATCAAGGACAAGTTCAAATCCTTGATCCAGGAGCAGCTTACAGAATTGTCTTTGAAGCAATACGAGGTCCAAATTACAATTCAGATTTAGCCATCGATGACATTATTCTGTTGCCTGGTAATTGTATGGGGCATGCTATCCCCCAACTCAACCCGTGTGTCTACCAGTGTGATGGACACTGTGTGAGAAGTGATCAGATCTGCAATCTTATTAATGACTGTTCAGACATACGTGATGAAAACACATGTGGTTACAACTGCAACTTTGAGACGGGGACCTGCAATTGGAGCAATACTAATGGCACAAGTTTTGTTTTTAAACAGGGACCAAGCCCAGTGCCAAATTCCAACCTTGGTCCACTCTTTGACCACACAACTTTAAGTCCCAATGGACATTACATGTACCTGGATGCAGACAAGGGATCCCTCTACTCTTCAGCTATCTATGTCAGCCCTCTTCTAATGCAAGCATCCCCTTCATGCGAGATGGTCTTCTATTATCACATGACAGGAACATATATCGGTCAGCTTGAAGTCACACTAAAACAGGACTATCTGCAATCAAGAGTATTCTTCCTTCTTGGTGATCAGCAAAATGTCTGGAAAAAAGCTGTAGTTTACATAGGCAGAATGTCAAATCCCTTCAATGTGGTTATCAATGCAAGAAGAACATTCTCTACCAATGGTGACATTGCAATTGATGACATCTTTTTCCAAAATTGCGGTTACCCAGCACCTCAAAGCTCCTGTGCTGCTAATCAGTTCAAATGCAAAACAAATGTTTGCATTTCCAAGTCACGACTCTGTGACTTCACTGACGACTGCGGTGACAACAGTGACGAAGCCAAGAGCAGTGACATTGTGTCCTGCAGTACGTACCAAAAATGCAGCTTTGAGCAAGATTTCTGTTTCTTCCAACAAGACCAGACAGACGACTTTGACTGGTCACGTAGGTCGGGGCCAACTGTCACTGTTGGCACTGGGCCCTCCAGAGACCACACGCTCAACAGCGCAAATGGGCATTATTTGTACATTGAGACTTCTTCTCCTCAGCGACCTGGGCAAACTGCAAGACTCGTCAGCCCATTCTTGTTTGCCAACGACTCCAGTAACTTTTGCATAATGAGATTCTATTACGAGATGTTTGGACCAGATATAAATACATTGACAGTTTATTACAGAACACAGGTCAACGGCCAACTGAATCGACTCTGGGGCAGAAATGGAAATGTCGGGTGATTACTTTGGAAGAAATGAGATCAACATTTTCAATGCGAACCCAATTCAGATAGTATTTGAAGCAACTGTTGGCAATGGTTATCGTGGCGATATAGCCATAGACGATGTGAGCTTTACGCCAAATTGCATTTTCTACACAGGAGCAGTTTCAACAGATGTGGTACCACATTCAACAACCCCTAACCCGTGTGGAAACAGCAGTGTGCAGTGTGCCAACAACAAACAGTGTGTTCCACTTGCAGAAGTGTGCAACTTTGTCAACTGGTGTTCTGACGGCTCAGATGAAGCAAACTGCGGCCAGTGTACCTTTGAGCAAGGACTGTGTGGCTGGCAGGACATAAGCTCCGGAGCTTACCTTTGGCAACTCAAAAATGGAACCGCTCCAGGCCCTTCAATGGATCATACTGATAACAACGTGACCGGAAAGTACATGTTTGTTGACTCTTCAAAGGGAACTTTTGCAGGAAATGCAGATCTGTTGTCACCAACATACGGGAACCTGGCCTCTAACTGCCAGATAAATTTTGCCTATTACACCACAGGTGATAATCAAGGCTTTTTACGACTTTACCTCATATCTCCTGGATCTCAGCCAAGAAGCGGTTATGGCAAAGTCCTCCTTTGGACAGCAGACGTACAAAACTCCACCTGGCAGACGACAAGTGTTGTTCTTGGTGCCCGAGCGCCTGGTTACCAGTTGTTGTTTGAAGCTGTAAAGCGCCTGACAACTGGTGCAATGGCCATTGATGATGTGAGCTTCTCCAACTGCCAAGTGACTCATGCAACAACATGCAACGCTGATCAGTTTTCTTGCGGCAATTCTGTCTGCGTAGGTAACAACCTGCTCTGTGACTTCTCTAACGACTGTGGGGATGGCTCTGATGAAGCCTCCTGTTCCAACTATGTGGAAAGGTGCAGTTTTGAGAGAGACATCTGTAACTGGGTACAAGACGACAGCGATGATTTTAACTGGTCATTAGGCGCTGGAAGTACGGCAACTACGGGAACTGGTCCCAGTTATGATCACACTTTTGGAAATACCACTGGACATTACATATTTATTGAATCATCCTCCCCACAGCAATTTAATGATAAAGCAAGAATTGTGAGCCCAGTTTTTGTGCGAACCACTACTGGAACCTGCAGAATGCGATTCTTCTTCAACATGTATGGAGTAAACATAAATGCACTAAACATCTACACTAAGAATTACGAATTCGGACCCATGGTCTTAATATGGAACCTTACTGGTCAGCAGCAGGCATCATGGCTTAAGGCAGACATTTCACTTACCAGCAACGATCCCTTCAGAGTCATAGTCGAAGCTACTGTAGGAAATGGTTACCGTGGGGATATAGCTATTGATGACATTTCATTCACTCCTGGCTGTACATTAATGTCCACCACTGCCACCCTGCCAGCAATCTTCACCACTCCATCAGCCTGTGGTTCTGGAAAGTCGCCTTGCCAAAATGGTAAATGCATTTCATCATTGAACTTTTGTAATTTCCGTGACGATTGTGGTGACAACAGTGATGAAGCCAGTTGTCCAGCGCTGACGAATTTCGATGTTGGCAATCGACAAAACTGGATTAACGATCCATCAGCTAATTTCCAGTGGCAGATAGGTTCAAATGGAAACCCAACAGCATTGACTGGTCCAACAAATGATCACACTACCGGCACCAATGGGACTTTCTTATACACCAAAGGAATTATCACTGGCTTGACAAGAGTGGTCTCTCGGTTAATTAGCCCCATTTATAACCAGGCTGGGAAGACATGCAATTTTACGTTCTGGTATAATGTTCATGGCAGAGAGTTTGTCAACATCAACATCTACCTGAAACGGGGAGTGTCAGAAGACCTTTTGGCGCAGATTGGAGGCGGAAATTTCTTCAGCAATCCAGACACTTGGAAACAAGGGACAGCAAGTCTCCCAGTTTGCAGCTCATCATTCCAGATCATTGTTGAGACATCTTCATTAGGTTCGTACCAGTTACCACCGGGTTTTGTTGCCATTGATGACCTGCAGTTTCAGAGCTGTGAGTATTCTGCTCCGCCCTCCAGCTGCCTACTGGGCCAGTTTGCCTGTAGCAGTGGCCATTGCGTTGATCTCATCCAGAAATGTGACTTCCAAACGGACTGTTGTGACGGCTCAGACGAGAACAAAGATACATGCACAGGGTATAATATGTGTGACTTTGAATACAGTCTGTGTGGATGGCAACAACTTCATAGCGACGCACTAGACTGGACGAGACATCAAGGACCAACAAGCACTATTAACACAGGACCACCTGCTGATCACACCACAGGTTCACCTTCTGGATACTATCTCTACATTGAATCCTCAATACAACACAGTCCTGGTGATGCAGCGAGACTTACGTTCAGTCTTCCTGTACCAACAGGGGATTGCGCTATCAGATTCTGGTATTACATGTACGGTACTGACATAGGCTCACTGAATGTCTATCAGAACTCACTGGATACTGGAACAGTGCTCAAATCTAATATCAATGGTACCCAAGGACAAAAGTGGACCATGCTCTCAGTCAGTCTGGATTCAACTGTTCCGTATACCATCATTATAGAAGGGGTCATAGGTCAAGGTTACCATGGTGACATTGCTATCGACGACATCTCCCTTACCCCAGGCTGTGGGGCACCAACGTCCCCTGCCCCAATGTTAACTTACCCCACACTGTCACCACTACCAAACTCGACTCCTGTGCCATGCCCAGTTGGTCAGTACACTTGTGCCAGTGGCCAATGCATCAACGCATCACTAGCGTGCAATGCCAGAAACGACTGCGCTGACATGTCTGATGAAACTCGCTGTGCCCAGCCATGCTCTTTTGAAACTGACTCTTGTGGTTGGATGGAATCAATGACAGATGGGTTTGATTGGATAAGATCCAGCGCTGCTCAAGCTGCGATCTCTGGAAAATCTGCAATGGCTCCACCTGTGGACAATACCCGTGTCAATCAGAACGGCTACTTCATGTATGTCATGGACAGCACCAATGGTAATACACAGACTAGGGTGGCCCAGCTAGTTTCACCCACTTTGTACTCAGCCAATCAGTACTGCAAGATGCAGTTTTCTTACTATCTCAATGGCCAAGATATTGGTCAGCTGAGACTATCAATCCAAGAGTCAGGCTCACCCCCCGCTGTGTTGTGGAGAATAGTTGGATCAGTTGGTGCTGGATGGAAGACAGTCACCGTGGAACTCGGCAAGCATGTTGGCTCGTACATCATCATGTTCACAAAGCTTGCTGGCAATTACAACGGCCAGACTGCCATTGACGACATTCAATTCCTTGATTGCGTACCAGCAGTTCCTCAGGCCAGCTGTCCATCTGGCATGTTGGTGTGCACAAACAAAGCCTGTGTAGGGATGGACACACTCTGTGACATGACCAACGACTGTGGTGACAACTCTGACGAAGACAACTGTGGTAACTACAGGCAGATGAACTTTGAGGCAGGACTCGGGGATCTGAGCCAAGGCGTAGATGGGCAAGATGATGACTTTGACTGGATCACTGTCAATGCCCCCAGAAATATCACCATGTTCCCTGGGCCACCATTTGATCACACGTATGAAACAAATCTTGGTAAATACATGTACATTGACTCGACACAGCATATTTACAATAGCAGGGCCTGGCTAGTAGCAGGAACTTTCCCAGCAACACAGACCAACGATTGCCAGATAAGGTTGTACCTGTTCATGTACGGAGCAAACGCTAACACATTCAGCATCTACTACAGACTTTACAACTCTGGACCGCCAACAAAATCTGTATACTCTGTGCAGGGTGAACAAGGGCCATATTGGCAAAGAATAAGCATTCCATTGATTATTTCTCAGCCTTTCCAGATCATCATTGAAGCCTTGGCAGGAAATGCGGGTCTGGGTGGGTTTGCTATTGACGATGTGTCCTTCACAAAGGAATGTGGGACTCCCACACCCACGCAACTGCCTACCCCACCCACCACCATCTCAACTCAACCCACAACCGCACAACAGAGTGTTGGAAACTGCACTACGTCTCAGTTCTCGTGTGGAAATACCTGCCTTGACCTTAGTCGACAGTGTGACTTCAAACCTGATTGTCCAGATCAGAGCGATGAACTGCACTGCGGTATGTTTAGCTTTTTGTGTTAAATGTCATCCTCGATTAGCCTGTGAAGTTTGCAAAGGCTTGGGTGAACTGCTCAGGTAAATCTGGATGACACTTTATGCACATGAAAAATGGCCATTTTTGTTTCAGTACAAAGCACATGCATCAAGGCTCATTTGGTTCATTTTTTGTTTTAGAACAAAACACATGCATCAAGGCTCATTTGGTTAATTAACTAATTAAGAGATAGATGTATTAATTGAAACATACTGATAAAGCTTATTTGTAAAATGCTTTCAATTTTGAAATATATTTTTGTCAATTTACATACGCTGCCAAATCAATATATCACGTATTGACCTGCATAATTGACATTGTTCTTCTTTATATGTTGCAGTTAAGTCACGGTGTACGTTTGATAACGGAGACACCTGTGGTTGGACAATAAACAGTGGTCAAGCACCCCGTCCCGAACAGTCCTTTGCTTGGCAGATAAACCAGGCGGCTTTGTTTGGCAACAATCAATACAGCCCGAAAACTGATCACAGTCAGGTAGGAAACCAGCAGACCCTTGTTCAACTTTGTACTTAAACACACTCAGATGAGCTTTGCTCTGGGAAAACGGATTTAATTATGAGCGGAAAATGCCCTCCCTGATTAGCTAGTACAGTCTGGGATGGCGCTTTCTGTCTACACTTGATTTTGGCTCAAAAGAGACTACCAGTACCTTTAAGCAAAAAAACCCATAAAAGCTTATTTTTTTTCCCTGATTAGCCTGTGCAGACTGCACAGACAAATCTGGGACAACACTTTACGCATAAGTAATAAAGCCCCGTTTTGCTATGGCGTCTGGTCAGATATTTTGATTCCTTTTAGTCTGATCAATCAGAGTGTCCTGTCAAAGTTGACTTTTCTTCACTGTCCCATTTATCTAACAGTCTGTAACAAGTTGATCTTACTTCACTGTCCCATTAAGCTAACAGTCTGTAACAAGTTGACCTTACTTCACTGTCCCATTCAGCTAACAGTCTGTTACAAGTTGACCTTTATTCACTGTCCCATTTAGCTTACAGTCTGTAACAAGTTTACCTTACTTCACCAGCCAGTTGAGCTAACAGTCTGTTACAAGTTGACCTTACTTCACTGTCCCATTGAGCTAACAGTCTGTAACAAGTTGACTTTACTGTCCCATTGAGCAAACAGTCTGTTACAAGTTGACCTTCCTTCACTGTCCCATTGAGCTAACAGTCTGTGACAAGTTGACCTTACTTCACAGGCCAGTTGAGCTAACAGTCTGTTATAAGTTGACCTTAATTCAATGGCCAGTTGAGCTAACAGTCTGTTACAAATTGACCTTACTTCAATGGCCAGTTGAGCTAACAGTCTGTTTCAAGTTGACCTTACTTCACTGGCCAGTTGAACTAACAGTCTGTTACAAGTTGACCTTACTTCAATGGCCAGTTGAGCTTTTAGTCTGTTACAAGTTGACCTTACTTCATGGGCCATTTGAGCTAACAGTTTGTGACAAGTTGACCTTACTTCACGGGCCAGTTGAGCTACCAGTCTGTTACAAGTTGACCTTACTTCACCGGTCAGTTGAGCTAACAGTCTGTTTCAAGTTGACCTTACTTCACCAGCCAGTTGAGCTAACAGCTTGTGAGAAGTTGACCTTACTTCACCGGCCAGTTGAGCTAACAGTCTGTTACAAGTTGACCTTACTTCACTGGTCAGTTGAGCTAACAGTCTGTTACAAGTTGACCTTACTTCAATGACCATTTGAGCTAACAGTTTGTTACAAGTTGACCTTACTTCAATGACCATTTGAACTAACAGTATCTTACAAGTTGACCTTACTTCAATGATCATTTTAGCTAGCAGTCTGTTACCAGTTGACCTTACTTCACCAGCCAGTTGAACTAACAGTCTGTAACAAGTTGACCTTACTGCAACGACCATTTGAGCTAACAATCTGTTACAAGTTAACCTTACTTGAATGGACAGTTGAGCTTTTAGTCTGTTACAAGTTAATCTTTCTTCACCAGCCAGTTGAGCTAACAGTCTGTTACCATTAAACACCAATGAAATTTATATAAAAAGGAACACTATTATAACATTATTGTCCTCTACTGGTTTCACCGGAGGGGACTTATGGTTTGCGCGCTGTGCGTCTGTGAGTCTGTCTGTCTGTTACACTTTTATGGACTCTGCGATAACTTTAAAAGTTTTTCATATTTTTTCATGAAACTTGAAACATGGTCAGATGGCAATATGGAGATTATGCACGTATTTTCATTTTGTTCCTACGTCAAGAATTCTGGTTGCTATGGCAACACAAAAATAATTTGACAATGGTTGGGCCGGTAGGGGACATATATTGCTTGGCAATAGTCTTGTTATACCCAACCTTACTAAGTAAAGGGGATGCAATCATTATGGACATCTGTCTTATCATCTGGCTGTTAGTCAGTAGACACAAACCTTTCCTCAGTTGTTTGCATACACTTTTCAATATATAACATTCAAACTTGCAGCCATTTTTGTTTCTTATGATATGAAATTGTGCAAGGGCAATGTTCTTAGTCTTATAGTCTTTCTTAAAAAATAACAGAATGTGTGTCACTTGTTCATCTTAGAATTTCTGTAGCATTAACATAAGTTACTATAAACTTTATTTGTATACATTAAAAACTCTTGAAATTACAACATCCATGTGATATTTGATATTTAACATTGTTATGGGCCTTCTACTTAGTTTCATCAAATTATAACCCTGGTGTCATAACACCCATTTAGGTCAAATTATTTTTATAGACTTACCATGTGAAATTAGTGAAATTACTTAAAAATTAATAAGGCAGAACATTTTAAAAAGTTGATGTAAAATTGTATAATGGTTCTCTCTGGCGGCTTTATTAAAAATACCTTTGGGGTCAACACTTGCCACACCCAAGGATAAGAATTGTTATTCCAATAAGTTGCATGTTTTACTACAAGCAGTGTCGAGGGTATTCTTCACTACATTGTATTGTAGTTAAAGCACACCGACGTGTTTTAATACCATAAATTATGGATTGTAAATTTTACCATTAAATTTGCACAGAAAACTTGAGCAAACTGAGTGGCAGTAAGCTTTTATGACTATAAAAGGTTCAAGTAACTCATCACAAATAAATAGAACATATTTTAGTCAAATTTTGAAATTCATTTTGTAGAGGTCCCGTAATATTGGTTTTAAATGCTTGATTTGTGAACATTTTACTTGAAGTACTTTTCTATTTGCACCCTGAAAGAAAAAACAAATTCCTATGTGGCATAATTTTATTTGTAAAGCTAAATCGATTCAGTTTTAATATTTGCAGAGCATGAATACAGGCTGGTATGCATTTGCAACAAGCTCTCGAGGTTCCTTCAAAGACACGACTGAGCTGTACACATCAACAATTGGAGCCACAGGACCGCAATGCAGTCTCAAGTTCTTCTACTACATGAACGGACCTGGGGTGGATTCCCTCATCGTTTACGCCACAGTGAACGGAATCAAAACACAACTGTTCATGGTGACAGGCAGTAGCGCACCAATCTGGCAGGCGGCCTTGATATTTGTAGGACCCAAAAATGGTTTGGTGTTGACGATCCAGGCTCGCAGGGGCATGAATTACCAAGGCGGTATAGCGGTGGACGACCTGCAGTTTGTTGACTGTCAGCCTCCATTTGTCCAGTTGTCATGCCGACCTGATCAGTTTACCTGCACCAACAAGTACTGCATTGATCCCCAGCTGCAGTGTAATTTTGCTGACGACTGTGGTGATGGCAGCGATGAACTGGTACACAGTTTTATGTTCAACAGTTGCCCTTTTCTGCAAAAAAATGATTATGTTTAAAATAAGTTGTTCTTATTAAAGGTAATAGTTGACCTTCCGTTTTAGATTGTATTACTTTTATTCATCACAGTATTACCTGAGGCTTTTTATTCTCCTGGCTTTGGGAAAATCTGTTTAAATTGTCAATTGTTTATTGTTTTTTGCTATTGATGCATGCTCTGTGTAAATGCATATAAATAATATGCCATAGTTGTCCCAAATTAGTCTCTGCAGCCTGCACAGGCTAATCAGGAATGGCCCTTTAAGATAAGACTGGATTTTTGCTCAGAAAAGACTTCCTTTAAACGAAAAATTCCATGCAAGCAGAAAGTATCATCTCTGATTAGTCTGTGAGGACTGCACAGGCTAATCTGGGACAACACTTTATGAACATTTATTAAACCCATCTTCCCAGAACTAGGCTCATAATATGCCTTAAGTGAAGTTGTAGAGGGAATACATGTATATTGGAGCATAGCTTTGGTCTAGTTTGTAAGCCAGTAAGTTGGTTATTTGGCATAAAAGCTTAATTTTATGGATCAAACTATTTCCAATTTTTTCAGGCACTTAAATTGAATTTTAAGATATGTCAACACTATACATAGCAAATCACTGTTCATGCCTAGCAATCCACACATTATTGAGTAAGTAACTCTTGAACTTTGCTGGCAAATCCATGCTGGGATATGAGTCATGTTTGTGACAACATTCTGGGTACCACAAGGGGTAGATAGTCATTCATTAAAGTGATCTCTTTGTTATAGGCAACCTATTGCGATTCTAACTACCAAGGCCGCTGTGATTTCTCATTTGGAATCTGTTTCTTATGGAGAAATGATGTTGACGATGATTTTGATTGGACGCTCGCCAAAGGCTCCACCCCCACTCTTGGAACTGGACCTAGTGTGGATCACACTACTCGCACACAGCAAGGTACTGGTGAAAATTGTATGACTTCAAAGTATCTGTCTTTGTTTCCTCACTACAGAATATAAACCTGTAGTCCCAAAAGTGTGTGCTTTTTACTCCTTTTTAACTGCCTGGAGGATCTTTCTTTAACTTGAACAGTTGAATGAATTTAACATGCAGATTGGAAAAAAGGAAAGAAGTTTCGATGTTAAATGCAAAGAAAGAAATGTTTTGGCTGAAGTACCAGTATGCTACTTTGCTTTTTTGAAGAATATATATGTGGTGACATCAGTTTCTTGGATGCCTTTCTAGTTTGATCGGAATATGCTTTAAAATATGATGTTGTTTTTCAGATATTATGCCTTTTGTCTTTTTATCAACTGTATAATATGATAGTCATTTAAAGCCTGTGTTTTCAACTCCTCATTAACTGTTGGGTAGTCTAGCTCTCACTTCCACAGTTGAATCAACATATTGTGTAGACGGCCGTAAAGAAAGGATTTATGCTGTGATTAGTTTTGTCATAATTAAGGCCCCTTTGCCAGGTTTTTACCTTGTATATAGTCCCAAAATGTGAATTAAATTCACTTTTGTGTAATTGGTTGATCTTGCTCAAACTTTCACAGTTAAATGACATTCAGTTGTTTATGATAATAAAACGGAATTTGACTGCAAACCAGTTGTGGCTGAATTATGGCTGTGTGTGTTTTTGACAAGCGTAGATGATTGAATGGATTTGTCTGTTTTGTAAGGGCATTATTGCGTCTGTGAAACAGCTCTAGTTATAATATAATAAGTTTAATCAATAGACAAAAATCAAGATGCAGTTTTTATTGAAGACTTGAACAATATTTTTTTTCCACATTTAGGTGGATACCTTCTCTTGGACAATGGCCCTCCACAAGGTGCGGCCAGGCTTTCTTCAATGACAATTAAGGGCACCTCAACGAACTGTGTGGTAAACTCATACCATGATCTATTTAATCTCTTGAGATGTACATCGTTTACAAGGATCATTTAGATAAAAATTGGAAATAAAATCTTATGGAACATTTGCCCTTATTAGCTGCTTCGGATTCGGTTTTGATACAAGCCCGAAACAACTTGGAAAATATTTCTCTGTTTAGCTCGCTTAATTTTCATGATTAATTTGATTGTATTTCATTGATATATGCAATATGTAATCTTCTCTGTACATTTAAATTAGATTTAAACCACAAAAACTATAGGCATTTGCTTTATAGTTATAGTTTTTTTGTTGTAATTTACAGTTGCGGCTATGGTATCATATGTGGGGTCAAGAGGTAGGACATCTGACAGTCTTGAAAAGGTTTGACTATGAACCAACTGGATTGATGCCCATAACGGACCTTGCCGGGGACCATGGCAATGACTGGATGCTGGGAACATACGTGTTGGACTCGCCAGTTGATACCAGAAATTACCAGGTAAAGTGTTATTGTTGTGGTACGTGTTAATTATTTGTGTTCAATATGTTTATGTTAATGATTGTGTGCATTATGTCATTTGACTTTTATGAGTTGTATGCACATAATGAAATGAATGTATGTAATTTTTGGCATGACGTTACAACACAATGATAAAAACAACTAATAATGTATGTTTAATACCTTTTTTCTGCAAAATATTAATGTTTATGCCTGATTTTTTTTTTAATTTGAACTAATGAGAAAAACAAGTACGTTAAGTTGTAACCTATAGATTTAAAGGTAGACAAACTCTCAAAATCCATAACAATAGTTTTGGCTAATGAAATTCAAAGCTCATAGGCAAAAACCTTCTTTGATTGGTTGAAGAATGTCACAAACAACTTGAAAACAGCTTGCCATGGAAAATTGTGATATTGCAAATAAAAAAAACACAAACTAATTGGCTTCAATTTAACACATTCCAGATTGCGATACAAGGCAGTGTCGGCTCAAGACAGAATGTGATAGGTCAATGACAATTGTAATACTACAAATATTTTTCTTTTTATGTATTGGCTCCTATTTGACCCATTCCAGATTGTGATACAAGGCAGTGTCGGCACAGGAATCCACAATGATATCGGTCTTGATGACATCTCACTGACTCCGGGCTGTGAGAGGGCTAACCCTGACTCGCTCCCAGGCGCGCCTACAACCGCCGCCACCACGATCGGGAAATGTGGAGCGGGCAAATTCACCTGCAACAATCAGCGCTGCTATGCCTTAACACAGCGTTGTGATTTTGTTGATGACTGTGGCGATAATACTGACGAAATGTCCTGCGGTGAGATATAAATGCTTGAATTAATTTTTTAATGCATCAATGACTATTGGTGTTTTAATTGAATTTTCTTGTTTTCTGGACAGGTTTCTTCTACATATCTCTTTATATTTTAGTTTAAGATGTAAACAATGAGTAAATGAACTACTTATTATTTTTTTAAGGTGATTGAAACATTTTTTATTATGACTGTAAATTACAAACACTCCCATAATTCCTGATTCTCTGTTTAGCATGCCTGGTTTAATAGGTTTTGGGAATGATTCCTTATTCTCTGTTTAGCATGCCTGGTTGAATGGTTTTGGGAATGATTCCTTGTTTTTTGTTTAGCATGCCTGGTTAAATATGTTTTGGGAATGATTCCTGATTTTCTGTTTAGCATACCTGGTTGAATGGGTTTGGGAATGATTCCTGATTTTTTGTTTATCATGCCTGGTTAAATATGTTTTGGGAATGATTCCTGATTTTCTGTTAAGCATGCCTGGTTGAATGGGTTTGGGAATGATTCCTGATTTTGTGTTTAGCATGCCTGGTTGAATAGGTTTTGGGAATGATTCCTGATTCCCTGTTTAGCTTGCCTGGTTGAATAGATTTTGGGAATGATTCCTGATTCTGATTCTCTGTTTAGCATGCCTGGTTGAATAGGTTTTGAGATACCAAAATTAAAAATAAACGTTTTGATCAAGTTCGAAGTCAGGTATGGAGTGAATAAAAAGTGCCTAAAAATAAACTAAATACCCATAGTCCAACAACAACCATGTATTTTGATAGTACTTTGGATGCTTAAATAGATCCACAAGAAAAAAAGGAAAGTAACATTTATTAACATAATTTCAGAGTTGTTCTGAACTGTTTAGCCAATTTGGGTAAAGCAAATTTAGAAAACTTTCAAAATTTGTATAAAAAAGGATGGTTTTGATAGTGCCAATTTTTTTTAATTTCTAAACATTGTAAATTCGTTGTTTAGTCTTTAATGGTAATACTTACATGATTATGATAACAAACATTGATTGCCCTATTTTTGTCCCCTAAAGGTGAAACCGGAGGGGACTTATGGTTTGCACTCCGTCAGTCTGTCTGTCAGTCTGTCTGTCAGTCAGTCCGTCACACTTTTCTGGATCCTGCAATAACTTTAAAAGTTCTTAATATTTTTTCATGAAACTTGAAACATGGATAGATGGCAATATGGAGATTATGCACGTCATTTCATTTTGTTCCTACGTCAAAAATTCTGGTTGCTATGGCAACAAATATAATTTGTTACTGACAATCGTGGAGTTTCACACGTAGGGGACCATATTGCTTGGCAATCTCTTGTTTAATTATGTTGTTCTAGTAAAAAAGCTCTAAAAGAAAAGTATTTTTCACTGACTAGTTGTTCATTTTTTACTGCCTGGTTGGAAGGTTTCAATAATTTAAATGGACGCTGAAAATTGAATAATATCTGTTTGTTCTAACATGTATATTGAAAACATTTAGATCATGATGGTATTTTATTTGTGTTAGTTAATTGCTGAAAAGAAGTTTATGTTGAAATTTTCCTTATAAATGCTCACAATTGCTGCAGGCACGAGCTGTGACTTTGAAAGGAATCCACCAAACTCCAACATGTGCGGCTGGAGGAACACAGCCCGAGACAACTCTGACTTCTCAGTAACCACGGCAACTGGGTCACCTGGTCCCCAGACAGACCACACCAGTGGCAGCAGAAATGGTCTGTTGCTTGTTTGAACTATTTTAGGCATTGTCCAGTTAAATGTATTTAAACTGCTAATGCATCTGAATGCAGGGCATAAAAACCCATAATTTAAACTAATACATTACCCGAGTGAGGTTTTAAGAGCAAATTTATAGTTATGTAACCAACACTTTATGCACAACCAGTAAGCCTGCTTTTATGATAATGAGGCTCATATATATTCACAGTGAGAAATTATTTTTTCTTTGTATCAGGTCATTACTTGATTGTTCAGAATGGTCAGACCTCAGTGACAGGTGACACGGCCATTCTCGAGTCCGACATCTACTACATGTCCTCTCCAGCCTGCTCTCTCACATTCTGGTACAACACCAACGGGGCTACGGGAACTATTATAAGAGGTAAAGGTTGCATGAAATCTGTTTTTTGTTAAAAAGTCACTACCAGCTGTTTTATTATTGACTAAAGGACATTAATAGTGTAATATTTTTTCTTATTTTTTTCCCCAGAAACATAGATTTTCACAAACCCTTCAAATGTTTACATGCTTCAAATGATAATGTTTATAGTTGGTTTATTGGACATCAATGCAACTGGTGACACATACAATAAGCATAAGATATAATGCACAAACGTCTATATAGCTCTTGCTCATTTTATTCACTTATTTCAGCTTTGCCATTATGATACATTTTATTAATTTTATCATTTTATTTTTGTGTGATTATGAATCCATACCTTTGAAGCTTAAATCGTAATAATTGAAATTTCTTTAAAAATAACTACTTGTGTACAGAAAATAAATTTCTGTTGATTGGTTTTGATGCATGTGAGGAGTTTATGTTTAAATTATCATGTTATGTTGTTTATTTCCAGTCAACTGAGAAAGCTACAATTTTTATGCTCTTTGAACATAAATATGCATTATTCTGTATCCATAGGTAATGCTCTGTTATTTTCTGTATTTAGTTCTTGTGAAACAAAACACTGGGCTTATGGACTCTGTATTCATGGTAACGGCTGATAACTCCAACCAATGGAAGCAAGCCGTCGTGAAGATAGGGGCCTACAGCACAATGGCCTTCCAGCTTCTTGTCATCTTCCCAAGCAATGCTGCCGGACAAGCAGTCGCCATTGACGACATTAGCTTTATGAGTTGCGCACCAGGTATGCAGCTGTTGGCCCCTGTTTAAGAAGCATTCTGGCAAAACTTGGCTCAATACTTGCGGGTCAAATGTCAGTTCGCTGTCCGCACAGTCAAATCTGGTATGACCCTTTTGATCAAGACTGGATTTTTATGCCCCCGGATCGAATGATCAGGGGTATGTTTTTTTTGGCCAATCTGTCTGTCATTCTGTCCCAAAACGTTAACCTTGGTCATAACTTTTGCAATATTGAAGATAGCATTTTGTTTTTTGGCATGCATGTGTATCTCATGGAGCTGCACATTTTGAATGGTGAAAGGTTAAGGTCATCCTTCAAGGTCAAAGGTCAAATATATGGCTTCAAAGAGTCGCAGTAGGGGTCATTGTGTTTCACAAACACAGTTGTTGTTGTTTAGAAGATACTTCCCGTGTGGATTAGAGAGGCTAATCTAGGATAATACTTAACACACATGTAATAAGCCCAGTTATCCAAGAATGAGGCTTATGTCATATACACAACACATCACATAACCAACAAGAACAGTTATATTAAAAAAGGAGGTCAAAAATTAAAAACGTATTATGGTTCATTATTACTTTAACATGCAATTTTTCTTGTTTTGATGCAGATCATAAAATGCACCAACATAGTATGCTATAACTTCTGCCTTTTATATTGAAAAAAGAAAAGCTAATAATGAAAAGAAATAAATTGTTTATGCAATTCAGTGACGCTGGTAGACTCTTGCCCGACTAACCAATGGCTATGTGCAAGCCATACCATGTGCATTCCTCGCAACAAACGCTGTGACCTCCAGGCGGACTGCCTTGATGGCTCGGATGAATCAAACTGCAGTATGTACAGGCTTTACATTATAGTTTATCCTATGTGATGGATGCCATTAAATGCACATTTTGATTTATTATAGTAAAAGGGTTGCATTAAATGTTTATTTAAATAAAATCATATCTAATGAACCGCATTTTTTGCACATTTTAGTTTATCTTTTGAGCAGGATCGCATTAATTGAATGTTTAAGGTAATCTAATAAAATGACCGTATTTGATATAATTTTAGTTCTTATAAAAAGGAGTACAATAAATGGTAATTGTATTTAATGAAAAACACTTACCTAAATGTACGTTTCTGTCACAATCATCTTATGAAAATGTCTGCATTTAATGTACATTTGAGTTTATCTTCTGAAAATGACTGCATAAAATGTATATTTAAGTTTATCTAAATGAAAATGATTGCATAAAATGTAAATTTGAGTTTACTAGTATCTTATGAAAATGACTGAACGCATTAAATGTACAAATTGAATTCATCTTATGAAAATGACTGCATTAAATGAACATTTGTGTTTGCCGTATGAAAAGGGCTACATTTTAGTTACTATAATCTTATGAAAAAGACCACAGTAAAAATGTTAAACAGAAGAAAAAAGGAAACTTTTGAAGTATCTTTTTAATCTTGTGTTGTAACAAATATGAGTGCGTATAACACACCAGTAAACATAATACACACACTGCATTCCCCAATCATAAGTTCATACAAATTGTGTATCCCACAAACAAGACTATGTATCAGAAGAGCAAAAACTTGTATCACACAAAATAAATGTTTGTCTTGATTTAAAATCAAATCTTAATCCTCAATTACCTGCAGTACCAAACATTGGCGACTGTAATTTTGATGACCCTAACTGGCTGAGTGTGTGCAACTGGGCCCAATCTACGAGTGATGATGCTGATTGGATGCGTGCCAACACCCGGGTTAACCAGTTCACCGGACCACTTGCAGACCACAGGGGAGCTGTAAATGGTGAATATAAAGTTGTCTGGCATGTTCTTGTGTTCAAACTTAAAGGGAGTTCAATTAAATTCTCAGAAATGTTCTTTGTTGTGGCAGTTCTACTTGTTTGATAATAATACAACATCTTAAATGTGTAATTTTGATCATATTCAAACATGTGTTGATAACTCTGACAACAGAATTTAGTAAATTTTCTATTTTGTATACAAGCCACTATGATTTATTCAGATCTTTTTTCAGTATATGAGTCACATTCTGAGACAATGGGGATAAATGCATGTGTGTAAAGTGTGGCACCAGATTAGCCTGTGAAGTTTGTTTATGAAAATCCACAGGTGGCATAGTGTCCTATCTGATTAGCCTTTGCAGGCAGACTGAACAAGTTCATCAGGGACAACACCTTTTGCTTTTATGGAATTTTTAGTTTAAATGAAGTACCTTAAAAAAAATCCAGAGTAGGCGAAATATGTTGTCTCTGATAAGCCTTTGCAGACTGCACAGGTTAATATGTGACAACACACTTTATGTACATGGACTGCACAGGTTAATATGTGACAACACACTTTATGCACATGGACTGCACAGGTTAATATGTGACAACACACTTTATGCACATGGACTGCACAGGTTAATATGTGACAACACACTTTATGCACATGGACTGCACAGGTTAATATGTGACAATACACTTTATGCACATGGACTGCACAGGTTAATATGTGACAATACACTTTATGCACATGGACTGCACAGGTTAATATGTGACAATACACGTTATGCACATGGACTGCACAGGTTAATATGTGACAATACACTTTATGCACATAGACTGCACAGGTTAATATGTGACAATACACTTTATGCACATGGACTGCACAGGTTAATATGTGACAATACACTTTATGCACATAGACTGCACAGGTTAATATGTGACAATACACTTTATGCACATGGACTGCACAGGTTAATATGTGACAATACACTTTATGCACATAGACTGCACAGGTTAATATATGACAATACACTTTATGCACATGGACTGCACAGGTTAATATGTGACAACACACTTTATGCACATGGACTGCACAGGTTAATATGTGACAACACACTTTATGTACATGGACTGCACAGGTTAATATGTGACAACACACTTTATGCACATAGACTGCACAGGTTAATATGTGACAACACACTTTATGCACATGGACTGCACAGGTTAATATGTGACAACACACTTTATGCACATGGACTGCACAGGTTAATATGTGACAATACACTTTATGCACATGGACTGCACAGGTTAATATGTGACAATACACTTTATGCACATGGACTGCACAGGTTAATATGTGACAATACACTTTATGCACATGGACTGCACAGGTTAATATGTGACAATACACTTTATGCACATAGACTGCACAGGTTAATATGTGACAATACACTTTATGCACATGGACTGCACAGGTTAATATGTGACAATACACGTTATGCCCATGGACTGCACTGGTTAATATGTGACAATACACTTTATGCACATGGACTGCACAGGTTAATATGTGACAATACACTTTATGCACATGGACTGCACAGGTTAATATGTGACAACACACTTTATGCACATGGACTGCACAGGTTAATATGTGACAATACACTTTATGCACATGGACTGCACAGGTTAATATATGACAATACACTTTATGCACATGGACTGCACAGGTTAATATGTGACAATACACTTTATGCACATGGACTGCACAGGTTAATATGTGACAATACACTTTATGCACATGGACTGCACAGGTCAATATGTGACAATACACTTTATGCACATGGACTGCACAGGTTAATATGTGACAATACACTTTATGCACATGGACTGCACAGGTTAATATGTGACAATACACTTTATGCACATGGACTGCACAGGTTAATATTTGACAATACACTTTATGCACATGGACTGCACAGGTTAATATGTGACAATACACTTTATGCACATGGACTGCACAGGTTAATATGTGACAATACACTTTATGCACATGGACTGCACAGGTTAATACGTGACAATACACTTTATGCACATAGACTGCACAGGTTAATATGTGACAATACACTTTATGCACATGGACTGCACAGGTTAATATGTGACAATACACTTTATGCACATGGACTGCACAGGTTAATATGTGACAATACCTTTATGCACATGGACTGCACAGGTTAATATGTGACAATACACTTTATGCACATGGACTGCACAGGTTAATATGTGACAATACACTTTATGCACATGGACTGCACAGGTTAATATGTGACAATACACTTTATGCACATGGACTGCACAGGTTAATATGTGACAATACACTTTATGCACATGAACTGCACAGGTTAATATGTGACAATACACTTTATGCACATGGACTGCACAGGTTAATATGTGACAATACACTTTATGTACATGGACTGCACAGGTTAATATGTGACAATACACTTTATGCACATGGACTGCACAGGTTAATATGTGACAATACACTTTATGCACATGGACTGCACAGGTTAATATGTGACAACACACTTTATGTACTTGGACTGCACAGGTTAATATGTGACAACACACTTAATGCATATGGACTGCACAGGTTAATATGTGACAACACACTTTATGCACATGGACTGCACAGGGTAATCTGTGGCATTAACACTTAATGCACATGCTTTTAACCCAGTTTTATCAGAGAGAGGCTTATAACATTTTTAGCTCACCTAAGCACAATGTGCTGACGTTTGTCCGTCGTGCGTTGTGCGCCGTCAACATTTGCTTTGTAAGCACTCCAGAGGCCACATTTATTGAACAATCTTCATAAAATTTGGTCAGAAGAATGGTCTTAATGATATCTTGGATGAATTTGAAAATGGTTACGTTTGCTTGAAAAACATGGCTGCCAAGGGGCGTATCAATTTTCCTTATATGGCCATAGTAAAACCTTATTAACACTCTAGAGGCCACATTTATTGTCCAATCTTCATGAAACTTGGTAAGAAGATTCATCCCAATAATATCTTGGACGATTTCGAGAATGATGCCAGTTGGTTGAAAAACATGGCCGCCAGGGGGCGGGGCATTTTTTCTTATATGGCTATAGTAAAACCTTGTTAACACTCTAGAGGCCACATTTATTGTCAAATCTTCATGAAATTTGGTCAGAAGATTGGTCTCAACGATATCTTAGATTTGTTTGAACATGGTTACATTTGCTTGAAAAACATGGCTGCCAAGGGGCGGGGCACCTTTCCTTATATGGCTATATATGGCAATAGTAAAACCTTGTTTACACTCAAGAGGCCACATTTATTGTCCAATCTTCATGAAACTTGGTACGAAGATTCATCCCAATAATATGTTGGACTAGTTTGAGAATAATGCTGGTTGGTTGAATAACATGGCCGCCAGGGGGCGTGGCATTTTTCCATTTATGGCTATAGTAAAACCTTGTTAACACTCTAGAGGCCACATTTATTTTCCGATCTTCATGAAACTTGGTCAGAAGATTTTTCCCAATTATATATCTTGGATGAGTTTGAAAATGGTTTCCGTTGCTTTAAAAACGTGGCCACTATGGGCTGGGCATTTTTTTCTAATATGGCTATATATCATGCTTTAGTAAAACCTTGTTAACACTCTAGAGGCCCTATTTATTGTCCGATCATCATGAAACTTGGTCAGATGATTTGTCCCAATGATATCTTTGATGAGTTCGAAAATGGTTCTGGTTGGTGGAAAAACATGACAGCCAAGGGGACGTGGCATTTTTCCGTATATAGCTATAGTAAAACCTTGCCTAATTCTGGGACAACAGGGCTTAATGCCTGTGTGTAAAGTGTTGTCAAAGATTAGCCTGTGCAGTCCACTTTGGCTTATTAGTGATGTCACTTTCTGTCTACTCTGGATTTTTTTTTAAAGTACCTCATTAAAACTCAGAATTCCATAAAAGCGAAGAGTGGTGTCCCTTATGAACTTGTGCAGACTGCACAGGCTATTCTGGGATTACCTTTTATGGAACAGTGTTAAGACCAGTTTTTCCAGAAAAAAGCCCTAGTTTTGATCATGTGTCTACTTTCCCACTCAGGCTACTTCCTGCTGATGGACAGCTCCGCAATGGAGAGTTCAGACATCATGGATATTCAGACGCCCACATTCCCTAGCAGTTTTGGCCTGTGCAGCATACGCTTCTACTACTACATGTTTGGCTCACAAAATATTGGACCTCTAAGGGTATGAGGGATTCTCTTTGTATGTTTTATTAAATTGTCAAAAAACAACACAAAAACATGAGAAAAGTACCCTAAGAATCAAAATGGTTGTTTGTCTTCTCACATTCACACATGTTTTATGAACACTTATATTTGTCCATCATGACATAGTGCGGGTATCTTACATATTGGATATAAGTATGTTTTAGTATAGTGAGAGATGTAAGAATGTGAATTTGGAAAATACTGAAGGTTTTATCATGTCAGTATTAGGTCACAGGTTCACTTCGTGTGTTTAAAGCAATCACCATTTTGTCTTTTACCCTAGTTAATTAGTTATCAAGTTGTCCAAAACCTTCAAACGGGCATATCTTGTGACAGTTTGGCACTCTTGTTTTTAAAATGTTTTACAGATACTTTCTCAGACAAACTGAATGCATTCTATTTCCCTCTTTAGACTGCTCAAAGTGGTGGACGATGGTGCTTTTTAAATTTCAGATTTACACGCTCAACAGCGATAATGAAAAGAATCTTGTCTGGTCAGTAAGTGGGGATAAAGGTGAAAACTGGAATTATGCCAATGTGTTGCTAGGCAACAATAAAAATTTTAGTGTGATCTTTGAGGCCCAGAGGGGTGACCAGGGGACTTCCGATATCGCTATTGATGATGTAACGTTCACACCAGAATGTGCATATGGTGGTATGTATTAGGTGATGTTTGATATAACCTGTTTAGTTCTTTATGTTAAGTTGTAAAGTATAAGTTACACAAGCTAAAAGAGTTTACAAATTTACAATATTAAATCCAAAGGCATCCTTCAAATAAGCTCTTTTTTGTTAAAATAATATGACATGAACTATAGAGACTTAAGCTAAATTGGCCCTTTTGGTGTTTGCATTAAAATTTTAAGAAAAAAAAGTTACAATTAAATTTAATCTTTTTTAGAATATTTTTTTTATTATCTATAGTTGTACCAGTGCAACCCACCATACCCATATGTAACCCTCAAGTGGAATTTTTCTGCGTTCCTCGCAACGATTGCCTGCCAAACTCTTGGATGTGCGACGGCACACTTGATTGTTCAGATGGAACTGACGAACCTGCTTCCTGCCCTACGACAACCTTGAACCCACCAATTAGTGAGTAGACTTGAACTCATCAATCAGTGAGTAGACATTAACCCATGAATTCGCAAGTAAACTTTAACCCCTCAAACAGTTAGTAGTCTTGAACCTACCAATCATGGAGTAGACCTGATCCCACCAATCAGTGAGTAGAGGTGAACCAACCATTCAGTGGGTATACTTGAAACCATCAATCAGTGAGTTAACTTGAACCTACCAATAAGTGAGTATACTTGAGCACATCAATCAGTGAGTTGACTTGAACCAACTAATCAGTGATTAGAATGAGAGATTTTTATGGTTAAGTTTGTGTTGGTGGGAATTCATTTTTAAAACAAGAAAAGGAAATGCAATATATTACTCTGCTGCCCCATATTTAAGGAAGATAATTTTTAATTTTTGTACAAACAAATATTTTGTCTCAGCTTTGAAATTTGCCTCCTACCATGAATGTGAACTAGTGGAATTGCTTAACTCTAACCCACTAAGAAACAAATTGAAATGGGCCATATGCGACCAGTATAAAACTAGAACAGCCTGCTTGTTACGTACAGTCTGTTCAGGTTTAATGCTGCTGCTGCTCATCTGTATCTTGGGTTTTGGAAATGAAGCCTTCAAAATGTGAATCTATTCAGAAAAGTTTTTATATATTTTGAGTTTATGAAGGGACTTCAGAGGCGTTAAAATGCGCCTCTGAGTGGCAAAGGGTCAACATTTCACACAAACACAAGTTTTCCATTCAACCCTGTTATATTTTTTAGCTCCAGCTTCCGGTCAGACGCTTCCCTCCACGTCTCAAGGACCAACAAATCCACCCAAGACAAAGCCACCAACCACAACTCCTGTGAACGTTGCGACCCCGCCAGCGACCAGCAACTGTGCGCGTGGGCTCTTCCAGTGCGGCAGCTCTGAATGTATCCCAGGCCTACTGCAGTGTGACAATGTCACCGACTGCCTGGACGGTACAGACGAGGTCAACTGTAAAGGTAGGGGCAGTGCATAAGTGTATAAATGAACAAGTCTTAAAAACTACTAAAACTTAATCTTTTAAATGTGTCACTAAACACAGTCAATGATGAGGTCAAATGTAAAGCGAAGGGCAGTTCAGAAGCTCTGGGAAAATTGGGCTGATGTATGTGCTTAAAGTGTTGTCAAATAATAGCCTGTGCTGTCTGCTCAGGCTTATCAAGGACGACACTTTTGGCTTAACAGAATCTTGTTTTTGAAGGAAATTTCTTCAAACTAAAATTCAATAAAAATGGATAGTGTCATCCCTGATTAGCCTGTGAGGACCTCAAAGGCTTATATAGACTGACACTTAATGTATATATGCATAACGCCCAATTTTCCCAAAACAGGGATCAACAAAACATGCTTATAAACTGCTAAACTTTATTGATCAAATGTGGTGCTTAATATTAAATATGGTTAATTTTCTCTGAACCCAGCGCCAACTACAATCAGATCAAATGTTTGGTTTTAAGGGAGTAATGATTTACTGATTTTTTTCGTCAAATGCAAAAAAAACATATTTGCTGTGCTCTGTGTCTTGCATTAAACCCCCTTTTCACGAGCATGGTCCATATGAATATGGAAATCAAATGTATAGTATTTTATTTTAACAGTTATACCACGATTATTAAAATATTAATCTTCAATTTATTATACAATTTTTAACATATGAATATCATTGCCTATTGCACTGCAATCTAGATACCTGCTTATAATCACATGGATAAATTTAGGACTACAAACATGAACTAAAAGTTGTGGGCTATATGCCTATATGATGCAAATTATTGTCTTCCCAATAAAATGCTTGAAATAGTTATGATTTTATTCTATGACACAGTAATTTTGTATGCAGCATCATGTAAAACTTATTCTTGCGTTTACTTTCCTTTGAATCTAGCGGCCTGTCGTCCAGACTTTGTGTACTGTCGCAAACTGGGCTACTGTATCATCAACAAGACTCGGTGCGATAACGCAGACGATTGTGGTGACGGGTCAGATGAAGTCATGTGCAGCGCAGGATGTCGACAAAACTTCTGCCAGAATGGCGGCTCCTGTAGCGTGGGAAGTGCCCCACCTGTGTGTGCTTGCCCCACTGGCTTTATAGGGACCAGGTGTCAGTACCCAGCCCCTAACTCTCTGAGAAGTACAGGAGGCCAGAACAATAGCTCAGGTAAATATAATTGTCGTCTGCTGCATTCCTGCCATTAAAAAAAAAACAATGTTTTATTTTTGAATAGCTTACAAAGTCATTTGAAGTCTCCTACCTTAGTATTGTTTTAGCATAGCAAACTTATATTTCCACATATTGGTGCCATGACCAGAATACTGTGTTTGCTTTGCTTTGTCTTATTTTGTATGCCTTTGTAAAGCTGGGAGTTATTCTGATTTGAAGGAAATATTAAGAGAGTAATTACAATATATATTATATAATTTAATATATTTATCTGCATATGTAGAGCTCATGTGATAACTAGTGTCTGCCATAGGGAGCGATAACTTTTACAGGTAAATAATATCACAGTGGACTGTTTGTTTGCAGGCGGCTGGAAGGTGGGTGTTGGAGCCACATTTGGAGTTGTGTTGCTGATTGTACTTGTTGTGGGAGCATTCTTCCTCATGAAGAAATACAGACCTGAGTAAGCAATCGCCCGCATTGCACCTTGGGTCTTAATTCTTTACCGTTCAGATATGCATTTATACCCAGTTGTAGTCCCTAAGAAATTTTAAATTGAATTTAAAATATATCTCAATAGATTAAAGTTTTAAAGGCTTTATTTCCACCCAAAGATACTGATGAGCAGCAAACAGCATTAAACCTGAAAAGCCTGCGAGTTACTTGGAGGCTGTTCTGGTTTTATGATGGTTGCATATAGCAATTTATACTTTTCTTCTGAGTGGGAACGCGTTAAAGTTTCATGAGTTTGAATAACAACTTAAAATCCACTGATTATGCTTACTTTTGATCAATGGTTCATAATCTTACCATTTTTTATTTATTTTCAAAGGTTATTATTTAGAACAGTAGAGTTCATACATGGACAACTTTCACACTTGATATGTTTGACAGTTTCATGTTGACCAATAGTTGTTATCAACAAGAAGACAAGACCTGCAATCACAATTTGTATCACTTGAAGTTTTTCAAAAATATTATAGTTTTCAACTAGGGCTGTTATTTAAGAAATAATATTTTTCTATCATGGTTTGTTGTCGAATAACCCACAGTAAGGAGTATAGATGCGTAGGAATTAAATCACGAGTGTGAAGCACGAGTGATTTGATAATTAACACGCGTCTACACAACTTACCTTGGGTTATTCGACAACAAACCATGATAAAAAATTATTATTTCGATTGTAACACGATTCTGATTGATTTGGTTCAAGCTTTAGGACGTGAACTATATTTTTCAATACTCTGCCCTTCTTAGTACAAAGTTCACTATTTAGTGGACGTCATAGAATTGTATAAACATATGACGTTGTTTTCATTCATAAATATTTTGCAAATGACGTCACTTTCATTGAAAACAACAATAGTAAAAACTTAATGACGTCACGTTTATTTATGCTACTGAAAAGCTGACATGCTATAAATGTTTTCTGAATTACGTTTCCTAACAAATAACATTCTTTGTAGGTGTGGTTATGTTACTTATCACCAAATATACAATTTGTTGTTTGATTACATTTATATACATGCTACATTTATAACATTTCTTTTACAGCGGGGTTTAGCACCTGCATTTTACTGCAATTTTTCTTTATTTATTCGGAACTATTTTCGAAACATTAAGCTCCACCCATAAGTTATTAAAGATTAACCAACACTTGATTTCCTTCTTTGACTATAGAAAACAAGTTGCGTGCCGTGTTAGAATGCTTGTTAAATTCTCAACATTTAATATTACATGCATGTCACAGCATAGCATATTGTATTAGGATAGTGCTTTTGCCATAAACAATAACTTATATACTTGTTACTATTCTTCATAGCTAGTTGTTACACTCATGAACTATTATTGCAGTTTTGTTTTGAGGAAACTGGGCATAATTCATGTGCGTAAAGTGTTGTCCCAGATTAGCCTGTGCATTTCACACATTCTAATCAGGGACGACACTTTCCGCTTTTGTGGTATTTTTCCTTTAAAGGAAGTCCCTTTTTACCGAAAATCTAGTTTAAGTGGCAACTGTCATCCCTGATTAGCCTGTGCGGACCGCACAGGCTAATCTGGGACGACACTTTACGCACATGCATTATGCCCAGTTTCCTCTGAACAAGAAACATTGTTTTACAGCATCAGTCTTCCCAACCTGCCATCCCTCAGACGATCCCGTGCTGCAAATGGCGGCCTTAGCAATCCAGTGTATGAAGGCTACGGCTCAGAGGAACACACAGATGTATGGAGAACTATTCATATCGTATTTCTTCAATGAACTTATATTTTTTTACGCTTTGTTTTTCAATTTTAAAAATATAAATTCTAAAAAAAATGTTGTAGACATAGAAATCTAGTTACACATTTTGATTAACTGGGAGACAAAGTTCATTATTGTATTCACATCTGTACTAATGTTTATATGATTTATATGGATATAATAATAAGATAAATAGAATACTATGTAATTAGTGGATAAAGAAGTTTGTTTTGCTCTGCACATTTGAGACAAGCTTTCCCAATCATGTTCCTAAGAATCATCTCTGTACAATACTTACTAGTATTTTTTATGTGCTTTCTCTTCTTTATGGTTATTAAATGTTTTTATTTTTTTATGCTTCAATGGATTTTCCCTTTTTTTATTATGGTACTTTTTTTTGCTTATTGTTTAAAGTGAATAATACAATATTGCAGATATATCGATGAATTAAATTACTGCTGATAAATAAAATAATTATTTTTTAAAGATGTTTTTATAAGTACATTTTCTGGTTTCAGTTCCACATGGATCCAATCGACTCAGGCTTTCCAAACAACTCAGGCTTTGTAAGTACATGTTTATTGGGCCTTGACCAAACAATTCTAAAAATAAAATTTAAGAATAAGATCTTTTTTTTAATTGGAATATTCAAGAATTAGTTAAATTTTGTCTCCGAGTTGGGATTACCCATCTCTATTGACATCATTCTTCATGTAGAACATGTTGCTAATGCCATTATTACCAATGGTAGGCTGTATCTATTCAAACACTGGATGTACGTTCTTGGTTCTTGGTTCTTTTATTATTGAATCTAAGCATAATTTAGTGCATTGTAACTGAAGCCATTAGTTTTTTAGGGCATTCAAATATAATCTCAATCAATTTACTCATTTAATTGATTGGTGATGGGCAATTTATTGTGGAGTCAACCCAAAAAGAAAATATTTTTTGTGTAATTAATCTCAGTGATTGTCTTGTTCTTGTTTATAAGACCACATTTGAAACTTTGACCTTTGCAAAAAGGGTCTTATGCAACAGGGCAGTGTGTTTAGGAGCTACGCTGGCCATTATAAAGTCGCTAAGGTTTCCCAGGTCTCATTAACTCTTTCAGTGCCGAACCGAATTTTGAAGGCCTTTGCAAACAGTTTGGATCCAGATGAGACGCCACAGAACGTGGCGTCTCATCAGGATCCAAACTGTTTGCTTTTCTTATAGTATTCTTTGAAAAAAATCGAAGAAAAAGCTAATTTTAGAAATTCAGCAAATGACATTTTAGCAGACGACAATTTTTCCAGCATGCAAAAGGTTAATAGACAGGTTAGCCACTGACCAGACTGTGCAGGCTGGGCTGGAGTTACGCTGGCTGCATATGGCATAAGACTGTGCAGGCTGGTCTGGAGTTATGCTGGCTGCATATGGCCTAAGACTATGCTGGCTGGTCTGGAGTTACGCTGGCTGCATATGGCCTAAGACTGTGCAGGGTGGTCTGGAGTTACGCTGGCTGCATATGGCCTAAGACTGTGCAGGCTGGTCTGGAGTTACGCTAGCTGCATATGGCCTAAAACTGTGCAGGCTGGGCTGGAGTTACGCTGGCTGCATATGGCATAAGACTGTGCAGGCTGGTCTGGAGTTATGCTGGCTGCATATGGCCTAAGACTATGCAGGCTGGTCTGGAGTTACGCTAGCTGCATATGGCCTAAAACTGTGCAGTCTGGTCTGGAGTTACGCTGGCTGCATATGGCCTAAGACTGTGCAGGCTGGTCTGGAGTTACGCTGGCTGCATATGGCCTAAGACTGTGCAGTCTGGTCTGGAGTAACGCTGGCTGCATATGGCCTAAGACTGTGCAGGCTGGTCTGGAGTTATGCTGGCTTCATATGGCCTAAGACTGTGCAGGCTGGATTGGAGTTACCCTGGCTGCATATGGCCTAAGACTGTGCAGGCTGGTCTGGAGTTACGCTGGCTGCATATGGCCTTAGACTGTGCAGGCTGGTCTGAAGTTATGCTGGCTGCATATGGCCTAAGACTGTGCAGGCTGGTCTGGAGTTACGCTGGCTGCATATGGCCTAAGACTGTGCTGGCTGGTCTGGAGTTACGCTGGCTGCATATGGCCTAAGACTGTGCTGGCTGGGCTGGAGTTACGCTGGCTGCATGTGGCCTAAGACTGTGCAGGCTGGTCTGGAGTTACGCTGGCTGCATATGGCCTAAGACTGTGCAGGCTGGTCTGGAGTTACGCTGGCTACATATGGCATAAGACTGTGCAGGCTGGTCTGGAGTTATGCTGGCTGCATATGGCCTAAGACTGTGCACGCTGGTCTGGAGTTACGCTGGCTGCATATGGCCTAAAACTGTGCTGGCTGGGCTGGAGTTACGCTGGCTGCATATGGCCTAAAACTGTGCAGGCTTGTCTAGAGTTACGCTTGCTGCATATGGCCTAAAACTGTGCAGGCTGGTCTGGAGTTACGCTGGCTGCATATGGCCTTAGACTGTGCAGGCTGGTCTGGAGTTATGCTGGCTGCATATGGCCTAAGACTGTGCAGGCTGGTCTGGAGTTACGCTGGCTGCATATGGCCTAAGACTGTGCTGGCTGGGCTGGAGTTACGCTGGCTGCATATGGCCTAAGACTTTGCAGGCTGGTCTGGAGTTACGCTGGCTGCATATGGCCTAAGACTGTGCAGGCTGGTCTGGAGTTACGCTGGCTGCATATGGCCTAAGACTGTGCAGGCTTGTCTGGAGTTACGCTGGCTGCATATTGCCAAAGACTGTGCAGGCTGGTCTGGAGTTTCGCTGGCTGCATATGGCCTAAGACTGTGCAGGCTGGTCTGGAGTAACGCTGGCTGCATATGGCCTAAGACTGTGCAGGCTGGTCTGGAGTTATGCTGGCTTCATATGGCCTAAGACTGTGCAGGCTGGTCTGGAGTTACCCTGGCTGCATATGGCCTAAGACTGTGCAGGCTGGTCTGGAGTTACGCTAGCTGCATATGGCCTAAGACTGTGCAGGCTGGTCTGGAGTTAAGCTGGCTGCATATGGCCTAAGACTGTGCAGGCTGGTCTGAAGTTACGCTGGCTGCATATGGCCTAAGACTGTGCAGGCTGGTCTGGAGTTACGCTAGCTGCATATGGCCTAAGACTGTGCAGGCTGGTCTGGAGTTACGCTAGCTGCATATGGCCTAAGACTGTGCAGTCTGGTCTGGAGTTTCGCTGGCTGCATATGGCCTAAGACTGTGCAGGCTGGTCTGGAGTTACACTGGCTGCATATGGCCTTAGACTGTGCAGGCTGGTCTGGAGTTAGGTTGGCTGCATATGGCCTAAGACCCATTTTGCATGAGGTGTATTATATTCAATTAACAGTTTGTGTAGTCTTTGGGACAACAATATTTGAACATCATCATTTCAGCATGTTCAATGGGCTAGTTTGTACATTTCTATATTAAATGAATATAGCATTATTTTTGTCTACAAGAACAACCTTTTTTTGTTGTGCGGGTGCACACATGTTTTAAGTGTTTATCTATATTTCAGGATTCAACATCCATAGAAAACCCACTCTACACAGAGGCCTGAACGTCCACTGAGCTTCACAACAGGCGCTAAGAAAGAATAAATATATACGAGGACAACCATTATCACAAAACATCTTTTATGAACTTAGAAACTTTTGTGCAGCCCCTTTGGCATGGAGCATCTTTGTTTTACTAAAACATTACTTTAATACAGAATGCGAACCCAGCTTTTTGAAAAACTATTTTATAAACAACAATTGAAAAATTAATAAATGATGTATATCTAATGTGCATGGTTTTTAACTACTTTTGTTATTATTGTTATAGTGTAGTTCCTGTACAAGAACCAGAAATAATTGTGCAATACAGTGTATGATAATTTCTGATCAAATACATGTGTAATTATATATGATTTACTTAATGTTTATATATAACCAAATATGTTATTGTTTTTGATAATTATGTTAAAATTATACATGTTACGATTTTTTGTTGTGAAATGAGAAATAAATACAAATCAAAGCATATTTTGAGTTATTTTCTACATAACTAAGTATACACTGTTAGTAACATTTATTATTGCCCCCTTTCGAAGAAGAGGGGGTATATTGTTTTGCACATGTCGGTCAGTCTGTCCGTCAGTTTGTCTGTCGGTCCGTACACCAAATTGTTTCCGGATGATCACTCAAGAACGCTTAGGACTGGGATCAGGAAAGTTCATAGGTACATTGATCATGACTGGCAGATGACCCCTATAGATTTTCAGGTAACGAGGTCAAAGGTCAAGGTCACAGTGACTTGAAACAGTAAAATGGTTTCCGGATGATAACTCAAGAACGCTTGAGGTAGAGGGAGCCTAATGGATACTTTTCCAGAAACACCCTTTGTTATCATTTCCATATAGTTAATTGTATATCACAACTAATTGCAAAATTTTAAAACTTTTTACCAGCTTGTTAACTTTTTATAATTGGTTGAATACACCTACCCCTTGACTCGGTTGGGCGTTTTCTATGGATTTACCCTATATCCAAAATATATAGTTTTTAATTATGGGATATACATATATTTTAACAATAAATTTAATTAACGTACTTGACTGGATTGTGTTAGTAATACAGAATGAAAAAAATGTCATTGAAAGCGAATTGTTCCTTTGATCTCCAATAATATATTCACTTATCTGGATAAAATGGCAAAAACAACAACAAATGGTTTAGCGACAAGAAACTTTAATTACGTTTTATGTCACTTGTGGTGTGATGATATGCATATATTTTACATATTTATTTAACACATCATATTTTCTACACACTGGATGAATTTCATGAAGTTTTACTGTTCGTATCACAAGAAATTACACTTTGAGTATGCATACCCCCATTCATTTTCAGGCAATTGTAAGTATAAATTTGTATATCACTTCTTTTTGGGGTTTTCTAGTTGCTTATTAAACGTTACAGTTATAAACCATGACATATGAAGAAATTTAAATAACTTTGAATTAGTATTGATATAATAATACATTAATAATACAGTCTTAAGGTCAACTAAAGTCAAAAGGCAACATATGAATACAGCCGCAGTTCACCACAAAATGTTAAAGTTTTCCCAATATTAGGTAGCATTAAGATGTATGAGTTATAATGTTTCTTTATACATGTAGCACAATAATATACAACTTATATTTTAATTAAAACAGCCAGATTAATTACAACTAGATGTTTATAATTTAGTATGAGCAGCATGATTTTGACTGGCCGTGTGTCATTTGAAAGCCATATTATCTCGTTCCGTCACTTTTCGTCACTGAAAAACTGACCGATTTTAGGGACTATTTCAGATAAAATATTTTTTTGTGTTTGTGACTTTTGGTAGTCCCTCATTGTTTTTTGCAACGAAAGTATCCCCAAAGTCATCCTCTCCGGAACGAGAAAATATGGCTTTCAAATGACACATGGCCAGTCCATATCCCGCAATGTTTTAAGCAAATTAAGCTGTTGGTCGCTTTAAAAACCTTTATGCAACAGCACGTCTAACAATCTAATGTTCTTTGCCTTTAGGGCTTTTCATGACTTAAACAAATTGAATTATGGATTGCAGTCACAGTAAAGATGTAGGCAATATTGTCAGTAATTTTACATGTCTGAAGCAAAGATCCCAGTGCTTAAACATCATCAGGGGCATCGTGGGTGTTGCAGGCTGCCTGGAGAACACATTCACTAGATCTTCCTGTTTGTGTGACTGTCCAGGATACAATTTTTGAAAACCGGCAAAGAGTCAACAAAACTGCTAAAACACTTACAAAACGTTTCAAAATAGTGTGTGTTCCGCAATACACTAACCAAAACCGGAAAATCAAACCTGCGCCCATTATGAGCAACAAAAATGGCTCCGGAAAACTTTGCAAGCCACATCATCCAATCAAGTAGAGAAGTTTTAATTGATACAATATCAACACTTCAACCAATTACACGCATTATGCCATGATCATCAACAGAGATGCCAGTCACTTTCTGAGCTTCGGAAGAAATTGGCACTGTTATCTTCACAAATGTCGGGAACTTAAAACCCGTCTTCAAATGCATAGCAGCAATCTGAGTAATATCAGGCATTACTGTACCTCGAACTAAAATACAAAGTTAAATTCACACAATGCTTATTTCATGAATTTTATAATTCCCCTTTAAGCTTCATTCTGATGCATTATATGATCGTTGGTTATAAGAAAAATCAATTTTCAGCACAACAAGCACATTACAATACATACTGACAAGTCATTGAACTCAAATGATCGCTTGTGAAAAGAATAAACCATTTATATGAATAGCTCAGAATTTTAATATACCTTTGCTCCTTCATAAGATTTATTACTAAAAGTAATGAATTTATTTAAAACAATTGTAATATTTGGAATAGCTTTTAATATTTATAATAACAATGACAATTAAAATATTGTTAATAATGTGCCTGCCCTGGGGTTCTAACCAATTTTTTTTTACCAAACTATGAACACAGTGCCTTTAATAAATCAATTATTATAACTATGTTTCATGTTGATCTGGAATAGGAAATAAGAAGACAGTTGATGAGAAAAAATACTAAAATTTGGACCAGAATAGTCAATAACATTGTATTAAAAGTTTTAACACTTACTTCATTTCTTTCTCATACGCATCAATGGCAGCCTTGTTAGACGACGCAGTTGAGATTTTCTTGATGGCCTCCCCAGCACGAGCCTCCATAATCTTAAGGATTTCTATTTGCAATAGGCGTTATGTTTAGAGTTGTTAGGAAGTTATTTACCTTGACCAGCCTGCCCAAACTAACTCTAATTGCTGAAAAGAGAATTGAAAATGATAAGAACATGAAAACGAAATAAGGCCGTAGTTACTTAATAATCACAATGTATTTTCATAGAATCCATTTGTATCATCATTAAATTATTAAATAACATGAATGAGCAATCAATTGAATTTAACAACACAAATGCGAAACTAAATTTGAAAACTGAACATGATGGACACCAGAATGTTTCCTTATATCTTAACACGATTAACAAATATTCACTGGGAATGACACTTGTAATTTTTATGGGATCTGAAAATGTGTAAGAAGTCCAAAGATCAATGGCAATTGTACAATGATTAAACATTGAAAGAAATGGCAGGTTGAAAAATTAAGACATGCATACCTGTTCCAAGCTTGGTATTTACGTCAAAGCATGGCATTCCCCTGATCTTGAGATAGTGCTGCTTTCCATAAGCAACGCGGCTGACTTCTCTACATTCAGGGTTTTCACAAACAACGTACAAATAACCACTGAGGCCCTTTTGTAGTTCGCTAACAATGTTATATGTTGTCAAAGGAATGGGACACAGATTATAAAACTGACAATACTGTAATTTGTTTAGCCAAACATCCAGCTCAGTCAATCTTCTTCCCTCCCCCACCCACTTCTGCTTACTCTTTTCAAGCGATTTAGCAAATGCGAATAGCTTTTACGTGAGTCATTTTCACACTGATCTCCATCGCAGAGCTCGGTAAATGAATAATTGTGATCATACACAACCTTGTCGATCTGTGTCCCATTACCTTAAGCCGAGGATCAGGAAAGTTCATGGGGACATAGGTCATGACGGACAGATGACCACTATTGATTTTCAGGACTCGGTCAAAGGTCAAGGTCACAGTGATTTGAAACAGTAAAATGGTTTCCAGATGATTACTCACGAAAGCTTTGAACTAGGATCAGGAAAGTTCATAGGGACAATGGTCCTGATCGACAGATGACCCCTATTGATTTTCATGTCACTAGGTCAAAGGTCAAGGTCACAGTGACCTGAAGCAGTAAAATGACTTCCAGATGATAAATCAAGAAAGCTTAAGCCTGGGATCAGGGAAGTTCATAGGGACATTGGTCATGACTGACAGATGACCCCTATGGATTTTCAGGTTATTAGGTCAAAGTTCAAGGTCACAGTGACTTGAAACAGTAAAATGGTTTCTGGATATTAACTCAAGAAGGCTTAAGCCTGGGATCAGAAAAGTTCATATGGACATTGGTCATGACTGACAGATGACCTCTATGGGTTTTCAGTACTCTAGGTCAAAGGTCAAGGTCATAGTGACTTGAAACCGTGCAATGGTTTCCGGATAGCTCACGAATACTTTGGGTTAGGATAAGGAAAGTTCATGGGGGACATTGGTCATGACCGACAGATAACCATTAATGATTTTCAGACTCGAGGTCAAAGTTAAAGGTCACAGTGATCTGAAGCAGTGAAATGGTTTGGGTATGATAACTCAAGAACGCTATGGCCTGGTATCAGGAAAGTTCATAGGGACAATGGTCATGACCGGCAGATGACCCCTATTGATTTTCAGGTCACTAGGTCAAAGTTCAAGGTCACAGTGACTCAAAGCAGTAAAATGGTTTCCGCATGATAACTCAAGAACGCTTAAGCCTAGGATCAGAAAAGTTCATAGCGACATTGGTCATGACTGACATATGACCCCTTTTGATGTTCAGGTTACTAGTTACAACTTCTCTGTGTAACTAATTGACCTTTCGACAGCCGATTGATTGACAGGCTTATTAACCAATCAGATTACAGCATAGATTAGGCCCGTTACTATCCGCCATTTTGTCCGTCAAACTCGCCGTTGTCCGACACATAAGCTTATACGTAATTCTGTGTTTTAAACAAAGAAAATGGTTAAAAGGTGCTGTTATGGCACTTGTTATTCAGACACAAGGTATCCAGAACGGTTAAAAGATGGAAGTACATTTTTTCCGTTCCCTCAACCGGGTACTAATCTTGAAAAATTCAAACGTTGGATTCGTCTTTGTGGTCGTCCACACGAACAGCTTAATCTCAACATATTAAGCGATCGCCCGAAAGCAAAACACAGTCGTTATAATAAGATACTACGCGAAAATAGAAAATGTAAGTTTTGCAACGGACACGTTATAAAAAAGAGTATAACTTTGTACTTGTTTATCCTCTATATAGACAAATTAGAAAGGAACATTTAAAACCATTTTTCAAAGGTGGATAACGTTAAATAAATTTGACATTCTAATGCAGTCGGCAAATAAATAAGACATTATAAACTTTGCTAGATTTTTTTAATGCTAATGAAATGCGTAATAATAAAGACAATGAGTTATTATTTTTAATAATATCACATAGAATAAAACATTTTTTATTTCTTTCGGTTTAAGTCTTCCAAATTTAATGTAAGTTAAGAAACTATTTTAAAATGCGCAAGTAATTATCAATAGGGGCCAATAAGTGTCATTTTACACCATATGTGGGCTTTCTACTAATCCGTTATCAAAACAGATGCCGCAAACTGTGAATGACCCTTTGAAAACCCGGTCTGATTAGCGAGTTTTTTTGTACATGAAAATTCTTTCAACTTCTTATATTTTAAACATTGCAGAAGATAGTTTTCGAGGAAATAATAATATATAATAATATATTGTGTATGTTACTTTTTTGACGACTTTGACTTTGTTATACGATTATAACAATGCGCATGGGTCATTTTGACCAAACGCATTGTAGATATATGTTATATCGGATTTCAATAAAAACGTTCTTCGTCTTCTTATATAATAAATTTACTTACCTGTGCCACATTTGCGATGTTGCCATCGGTTGCAAAATTAACGGCTTTTAATTAAAAAACTGAAACATTTATTATTCAAGGAAAAATATTGTGACTAACGAACAATTCATACTGTATGCGATAATTTGCGATAATTTTGCCGACTTTGATAATAAAATTAACGGCTTTTAAGTAGACTAATAAAAAAGTTATGACTATTTAATAGATATGATCATTATATTCAGCATCACTATTCAATGACAATAACAACTATTGTATGGCCTTTCTGGTATACCATGAGGCCTTTTTGGTTCACTTATGCGGCCGATTCGCGTAGCCATTTTTATGACGGACTTCGGCGGAGTGACCCACTTGAAATCGGTGGGCGTGGCTTCACTCTCGCTGTCGAAAGGTCAATTGCTTCCATTATACATAATTGATAGATATATCTGCACTTTTGACTTGTCTTTATTTAATCTCTTAAAAATATCTGGTTGAAGTTTATGAAAAATTAACAACAGACTCTCATTAGCAACACAGGTAGTTAGCGTGTGGCTATGATATTAATTAGTGAAAACATCATTTTGAATGATAAATAATCATATTATAACGAACAATTAAATTTTATGAAAAAAACATTCACTATCAAATATATATATAACAAGGTATGCAATTCAAAATCACCCCAAAACGGGGTGCATCGCTTTGGACAGCCATATCTTCATCAATTGTGCAGCGATTTTCACGATCCCGGTCTTATTCAACGCAGAAATAAATTTCCTTTCTGGAAATGTATACTTCTTGCAATATTTTTACAAATGCTAGGTCAACTTTTAAGAAATAACACCCTCATCAGCTCTGAATGCCTGGCAGATTATCTGTTTATTGTTACCTTTAGTGGTGTGACCAAGGTTGTTTTAAGGTGTTGTTACTTTGTTGAATGGTGTGACAAATATTTTATTATTATATTTCCCATTTAAAAATAAATATAGTAATATTTTGATATGTTTTCGAAATCTTGCATAACTTACCAATTAAAATACAATGGATTATTTCCAAATAATGTATCCAATGCAATTATTATGAGGGTACTGAATATCTAGTGGTAGATAAGGCTATTACTGATAGGGGTTGCTTAGAGATAAGGCTGTAGTATGGAATGAGTTAACATACTGTATGTTGAAGTAGACTTGAATTGAGTAATATTTTTGTAAAAAATACATTGCATTTCAAAACATTTTAGTATGACCATACTAGCGGTATTACAGTGGATTTAATCAATCATGAAGTACCGTAATTACTCTATGTTTTCGGACACTCTAAGTTTTCGGACACCCCTTTTTATAGCAAAAATAATTATTTTTCGTGACTCTTAATTTTCGGACACACGATTTTTCGTCCATAATTAATGTCTCTAAGTTTTTGGACAGTATATTTTACAGCGCTATTTTACCGAATTTCGGTCCTGTTTTTGATATATAATGACACTTCGATCATGGGGTATTTCAACCGGATGAACATCATAAAACATGGCAGGTTTATGTCTGAGGGCAAAGACCTATAGATAACACAGATTGGAAACTTCGCGCCTTATCGGACTATCTCTCGGCGGGGTCACGTGGTCGAGAACCTGATAAGTACACTGAGGATCAGCAGACGATTTATTCCATGAATCAATCGGAGTAGTCCGGAGATAGCCGGTGTATCACGATTGCGATAAGATAGCGACGCGTCAGTAGCAACGGCTACGATTATCGAGCAAAGTTATGCGAAAATGTTACGGCGCTATGAAAGGCGGCTGTAACTTGGTCAATAATGATCCGATTTTTATAAAATAAAGTTTCATAGAAACATGAGTAATTATGTTTTTTATAAAACTCGATTTTATTTACCTACAATAAGAATTTATAATGCCGCGATCGTTGAAGAAATAGCGCTAAGAACTTCCAAATCGCGGCGAGAATGCTGTTGAATAGTTTATTTGAAAGGCTTTTGCTGATAAAATATTCTTGTATATTTTGGTATTTCAAACAGTTAAAACCTTAAAAAATATTATTATTTCAAAACGGATAGATATATGTGGACACATAATTGTAGGTCTCTGATTAAAACAACATTACAGTATAAAAAATGCTATGATCGTTCGATCCAAAAACGGTTTCAGTTAGACTTATTTCAATATTGATTGTGTAGATTTTTTCAATAGTTTAATTTTCTTTTTATTTAGATCTTATTCATGAGTTATAGGTTATTAAAGTTTTGTTTGTAATCCAGTTTTTTTCTTTTGGTAATTAAATTAAGCTTTAATTGTGTGATCAGTGTCCGCGGCCGGCGAATTATAGTCATCTCACAGCTTTTGTTTGTGTTTTAATAGTAATCTCACAGCTATCTGTTAAAATATGTTTGTATATTAACTTGCATATGTAACATTGACAGGAAAACTGGTTATACTAATAAAAGATATTAAATGAGAATTTAAACCCATACATTTTACTTTCATCTTGTTTTTTATTCATACCAAGATGAACATATTACCCAGAATAAAAATCGTATTTCTTCGATTTGAGGTGAATAATGACGAAGTTTTTCACAATGAACCAAAGCACCTTTGACGACATGTGTGTATAATAGGGTAAAAGAGCTTAAAATTGTACCATCTTTGTACAAGGCCAAAATCCTTTAAAATGAACATTTTCCTCCAGTTTATTTGATTCATACCTAGATTAACATATCACTAAGCATAACAATCTGACTTAATCTATTTGGGATGAAAAATGAAAAAGTTTATCAAAAAGAACAAAAACACGTTTGACAGCAATCGTGTACAACAGAAGAAAAGAGCTTAAAATTGTACCAACATTGTATAAGGCCAAATACTTTAAATTGATTATTTTCTTCTGGTTTGTTTAAATCTATACTTAGATTAACATCTACCCGAGCATAAAAATCTTACTTCAACGATATGGGATTAGAAATAGAAAAGTTTGTCAAAAAGAAACAAACCACTTTGGCGACAGGTGTGAAAATTGATTGAATGGAATAACAGAATAAAATAGTACAAATTGTACAAAGGCAAAGTCCTTTAAAAGACCTCATTTTCGTCTACTTTTTTATAAATCATACATAGATAAGCATCTCACCTAGCATAAAAAGCTTACGTTATCAATATGTGATGCTTAATGAAGATGTTTAAAAAAAATGCTTCGGGCCTTTCAATTTTTTAAAAATTATCGAAAATGAACGTATCCAGTGTTATCTTTCAAATTCCGATAAATTAATAATTAATTAGAATAATAACTACCAAAACCTAAAGAATTATCAACACAGAAAATAAATACTTATTTTTATTCACACAAAAAATATTCAATATGTCTTTTTTTCGTCGACCGACTTTGCTCACTACGAGAAATTTGTAACGTTGCGCTTTCAGACATTCATTGCTCTGCAAACTGACAACCGAGCGCTAAAAAACACTAATTAACACATTAAGATTGTTAATAACAATATCAATATAATATAAACTACCAGATCATGCTCAGAATACCCTACGACAACAACTATTAACGACTAATTACGAAGAATAATTGATTGCTTTATAACAAAATGGCCGACATTAGCTGGAACAGGGAAGAATCTACAGGTACACCGGCATCTCCAAAATCAATGTCACGTGACCCGCGTCCGCCGTTATATATTATCGCATATCGCTATCGCGAAGAGGAGAGTTTCCAATCTGTGTTATCTATAGGTCTTTGCTGAGGGCAACGGACCATTTCATTTTCGTTATTGGGTACATGATCTTGTAAACCGGTATTAAACAAGGGTTTCGACTGATAGCATAGCGTTATGACAATTACCAGGGGTAGTGCCGATTAACAGTTCAATTATCTACCGCAATTGTACTACCCCTTTTCAGTAAAATAACTGTGACAAACACTAAACGCTTCAAAGTATGATGCACCCTATTGCAAGTTTTACGAACAATTAGACAACAACTATCGGATATAAACAAACAAAGAATCCATAGTTTGCTTTTTTATTGCGTTAATTACAGGTTCATACTAGCGAGTATCGGTACATCACATGCTCATCTTTTAACTCGTTGGTCAAAGTACAACCTTGTAGTAATTTTCGTTCAAATAGATTAAGCATTTAAAATTATTTAAAATGCAGTGCAAACATATATAACTGTAATTCATACTATACGGCATGGTATTTTACAAGCGCGTGCTATTACCGGTAGTCGTTGATACAATTGACGCTATTTTCGGACACTTCAATTTTCGACTCTAACTTTTTGGACACCTGTTTATTGTGAATATTTTTCATATCTAAGTTTTCGGACACGAATTTTTTTTTATTAAGTGTCCGAAATCATAGAGTAATTACGGTACTCGTGTATAAGTAGCATTTTGAAATTATAACAGAAAATGGTGTAAATTACTGGATTGAAATAAATACTAGTATATGCAGACTTAAATATGTTTCAATACACAACATTACAAAACATAACTTCTATCACTAATCCTTCAATGAGAGAAAAACAAACAACTTACTGGATAATAAGAATTTTTTTTTTTATTGAAACACTTATGTTTACAGGCAGTTAAATAAAAATAATAATCAAAATATCCGGTGAACAAAAATGGAACTTTTTAATACAGGTATTACCTGGTATTAGAACTGCCCAGCCCAACATAATTATTTGTCAATGTGTGTAACTGAAGTCTTGGTTTATCTATTTTGACACTTGGCGCTCCCAACCAGATTAAATTTCCTTTCTTTAATTAAGGTTTTCTTATGAATTAAACCATTGCACTTAATTAAATTAATTATCTTATCTAACATGAATAAATAAGTAATTGTGATCATGTTAAATTCTAAGAATGCATTGAAACTTATTAATCGACTTCAATATTTGACAAAGTACTTATAATAATATAGTAACCCAGGGCCCTCGTTTTGCACTTTTTACTGCCGAATATCGGCGGCTTCCCCCATGAAAAAGTATATTCTTTTCTCCTATTTCAGCTAAAAATTCCCCCCTCCAATTTTTTTTTAAAACTTTTATACCTATATTGCCAGCTGGTATCGTGCTACTAACCTTTGATTAAATGTATATTTATGTAAATCACATTAAAATATAGCAATTTTAGGTGTAAAATGGTTGGTGTAAAGATCTTCTAAAATTCCCCTTTTCGCCCAAAACGACGCGAAATTCCCCCCTCTAAGGGCCCCGGCCCCAATCCACCAAAGTGTAGCAAGGGACCTGTAACCTAATAATACTATTTAAACAAATGCACAAATATTATGCAAACTACCTAATTTATTTCAATTTTATATGTTTTGTACACAGTTTATAAAAAAATACATTTGTTGAATTGCATTTGCCAAAAATCACAATGTCATCTTTCATTTACATACTACATTTATTATTTTCACGTCTGTGTGTTGTGAACCTAGCGTAAATCAGGTCTGACTTTCCATTTTATTGATTCCAATTATACCCCACCTGAGTGTAAACATATTTGCGTTCTTACTTTAAATAAATCTTAAATCAGGTCTATGGAAAGTCAGACCTGATTTAAGATTAAATCCAAATAAGAACACAATGAGTCCAGAGTCAGCATATAGATACGAGATTGTAAGTAACACACATGGTCAACAAACAGCACAGATGAAAAGGTCACCTATTGTCTGGGGTACAAAAGTTATAGTACTGACGAACGTAACGGGATTACTCTAAACCAATATAAATTGATTAGATTTTAGTGCATTTGGCAAGCAAGTAAATACATGAATAGATTGTTCCTTCTAGAACGTTCTAATAAGTCAACCAATCCGTAATAAGCCCAGACCTTGATGACCAATGGAAATTACAAGTAGATTTTATGTAAATAATCCTGGGGATAAAATGCAGTGTTTTAGTTAATAAGAAAGGTCTGCGGTTAGAGATTTGTCACGTCTATTTGACGTGGTGGCCATGTCGGCCGCCGCGCTGTAAAATTGTACTTCATGAACATTAGAAGCGTTGTGTTAGAAATTATTAAACAGAAATAAATCTCGATGAAAACAGAAATGAACTTTGTTTGTTACTGTGTGTTCTCCACGAACAATGTGTAATTACGCGACACAGTACATTTTATTGATTCCAATTATACCCCACCTGCAGCCAATTGTATAAACATTTTAACCGCAAGGTAACCACGTTATCGCGGTAACCAGACCGCTTACCATGGTTAAACCATTTGTATAAACAATTTACAAAAAAATTACCACGCACTTACCGCGGTAACTTTTTACCCACCTATGCTAGCTGGGTAACTGCATTTTAACCACAACAAACATGGCGGACGTTCATATGGTCAGACATCGTAGACCTCGACTTTTTCGACGAGTCGACAGACAGGAGACGGACTTAATGGACGACGAAGTGCGCCGAAGGTATAGGTTTTCGACGGACAACATTGACCGACTTGTGGGACTGTTGGAGCCAACATTACGAAGACGGACGCGACGAAACCAGGCACTGACCATTCGACAACGGATCATGTTGACTTTGAGGTTTCTCGCTTCCGGGGCTTTTCTCCAGATAATAGGAGACACCTTCGGCGTGGACATTGCAACTGTGTCCCGAGTTGTGACCGACGTGACGAACAGCTTGTTTGCACTTAAGGATATGGTGATAAGGTTTCCCGTGACTGACGCTGACAGACGACGAGTGATGACGGGTTTCTTTGAAATGAGAGGGTTTCCGGGCGTTATAGGCTGTGTCGACGGCACACACGTCCGTATCATTTCTCCCGGTGGTCCAGATGAGCCTTCCTTTGTGAATCGAAAAGGGTTTCATTCCCTCAACGTCCAGGCAACTTGTGACCACAAAGGTAAGTCCCTTCTACAGGTTTGGCCTCTTAAATGCCCATGTAATCCGGTACTGTAACATTTCAGTACTGTACGTATTTTCATCACTTTAGTCCGGTATATATCTTAAACATTAACTCTTAAGGAAAACAGTTTGTTCAACTTTTTTAATTCGCAGTGATCAACGTGTAATTTCACTACTTTATCACTATTTCAAGCACACGCAATTATATTTCATTTGATTTGCAGATGAGAGCTGATATAAATACAGCAATATAAATGCATACCATATTATTAATGCGCGCATCTATTTTGCCATATTCAAAATTCTTTTCTATAATCTTCAACTTCCATTCAGTGATCCACCCATGACAGAGACTACACGCTAACTGAATTCAGTTACTCAGTACTGACGTAGTAGTCTGTAATGACATCACACATGTGTACTTTGGTACATGTCAGGCCATACATGTATTTGAGCTGCTGAATAAGAATCGCGTTTTCCTAATAGAGGCTCCTGTGGGGTATTTTAACACTGGTTTCACATGTAACACTTTTTGTCAATTTGTTTTTTTTAATCCCAATATCAGAATTCTGCCAAGTACCTAGGTGTCATTTGAGAAAGTGAATTATCTGAAATGTATTTGGTTAAACCACTTAAAAACACACAATGTAATTCATTATATTGCAATGTCACCTTGATTATGCTAGTTCATCCTGGTATTGTGGACTCATCAAAGGGTTAAAAACAAATTTCAAAATAAGAATAATAGACTCATTAATAATTATGACTGTAGGCACCCTGTAACTTTGTGCTCCAGACTTTGAACAGTTAGGATTGTTAAATATTAACCATGGGTGGTATTCCAGAAGCATCTTAAGTAAATTTATTTTTATCCTTAAATTGGGAAATTTTCTTAAGTGTTTGATTTCATATTTCAATAGCTTGGTATCAAGATATATATTTAAATAGCATCATTATGACAATATCATTTTAGGAATACCAAAAAAACATGTGTTTCCTTATTAAGTAAAAAAATACAAAACATTGTAATTTTGAACTTTAAGTGAAATTATTTAAGAATTGACTTAAGATGTTTCTGGAATACCACCCCAGAGTTATAAGCAAGTAAGACTGAATCATGTTCACAAGATTTATAATGAGAAATCTCCTTTATGTATGAATGAGCATTTAAAGAGAACTAAAGATCTACATAAGTATTGACAGGAGTGAAATTTTTGTGTGCCTCAAGTTAATGGTATTACTGCATGCACATTCTACTGCAATGGCATTTTGGACTGTATTGCTCTGCCATAAGATGGATCATGTTTCATAGCTTTCATGTTTGATGGTGAATGTCTCTTTAATGTTTATCAATGTACTGAATTTTTATTCACAGGGATGTTTACAAGTGTGAATGCATGTTGGCCTGGATGCTGCCATGACTCCCACATCTTCCGAATGTCCAAGCTTGGACAGCATATGGCCAATCACCATCAAGGTTGCATTTTTGAATCTTTTGGTTCAATATATGTAATCCTCAATGCTGATTATGTTCACTACTATAAAAACAATCAGTGTTTATCCCCTGGTCAAGTTTACATTATTTAAAAAAAACTTGAATTTTGAGACATGTTCATGGTTACAAGTTATCAAAATAATGTTAATGGTAAATACTACTGCATTACATATTTATAAATTGTTTCCAGCAGAACACACATCTTATTTTGGTTGAAAATTGCCATTTTTCTTTCAATGATTATGCAATTTTTAAATAACTATTATAGGACATGTAACTATGTACAATAAGGTGTTATATTATTTTCAGATCCTGAACGTGGATATCTTTTAGGAGATAGTGGGTACCCTTGCAGGCCTTTCCTGCTGACACCGTTCCTTCAGCCAGGTGAAAACAACAAGTCAATGTCATGAACTTGTATTGAAGAAGTAGTTTTAACTAGATCTTGTGAAATATTATAATGACAGTTTTTTTTTTCGTAAACTTCAAAAAATAAAAACACACAAAACAACTTTTATGTATGCTAAGCATATAATCAACACATATATGAAAATGAAATAGATTGTCCTTGATTCTCTAAATACTAACTATTTTTCCTTTAAATAATTCAATATTAAAACTATAAACATATAACTGTTTTCACAGAGTCAGAAGCTCAGGAAAGGTACAATGCTGCGCACATCGGCACCAGGAACAGTATTGAAAGGGCCTTTGGGGTTTGGAAGAGAACCTTTCATGTCCTCCATGGTGAGGTATGTAAGGAAATTGTTTATATTATTGAGGATAAAATGAGGATTATAACATGAAATGTATTTAATCAACAAAGATGGTAAATGAAAATTTGAATCATTATATATTGCCATGCATAGTTGAGATTGATCGTATTGTCATAAGAGATGTTCAGTACCAATTTGAAGTCAATCGGTGTAGAAATGAAGAAGTTAATGTAAAATAACATAAAACAAGATATGTGTTTGTCAGAAACACCATGTCCCCTTATGCACCGCTTTGAAGCTATATATTTTATATTTGACCTTGAACGATGACCATGACCTTTCAACACTCAAAATGTGCAGCTCCATGAGATACACATGCATGCCAATTATCAAGTTGCTATCTTCAATACTGCAAAAGTTATGACGAAATGTTAAATTTGGAACAAACAAACACACAAACCAACCAACTAACAGACATGGCAAAAACAATATGTCCTCCCACTATAGTGGTGGGGACATAAAAATGAGTGCAAATCTCTGACCCGGCCCCACCTCAACCATCATGACTTTTGACCCAGGGGTCAGATTAAAAAATTTCAAATACAATTTAGTACAGGGTCACACATATGCTCATAGCTTCCATGTATGTAAGTTTCAAGGTTCTTGGGCTAATAGTGAAGGAGCAGATAATGGGGATAATATTGGTTAGTTCATTTTTAAAGAAACTATGTACATAAATTTTTACAGCAATTGATCAAAATCAATAATGATCTTCATTCTGAATGACTATGAAAAAGGAATTAAAAAATTGCACAAGTCTGAGTCAGACATTATAACAACTTTAATTCAAATAATTATAAATCACAGCAATAAGCTCTAATAATCAAGGATTTTTCTTATATTAATCACAATAATAAGTTCTAGAAATAAAAGATTTTTCTAATAACAGAAGTCAAGATGAAACTTTGTAAAAGTAATACAAGTCCATTCACTTTATTGAAATAACCAATCAATAACATTCTTACGTGAGTTTTAGTTAACAGACAGGTGTCACTTCGGAGTATACATCTGCACCAGATATGGAATATGCAAACATTCAATTAGATCTTATATCATGTCAAACACATTGTATGAAATATGTCAGTTATTAACTTATTACCCTACCCTCTCATTTATTGAGAAAATGACCAAAACATAAACAATTTCTTAAAATAATTTATAGACAGTAAACATGAAGATGTTGGTATCAAAGAAGTAATGATGTCTTAAAAGGCGTTTATTTGTCTTTTGCTGCTTATCTCATTAGGGTTTCCTAAGTAGCAAAAAGAAATTAATATGTATTTCAAATTAAAGTTGTGATACATATCTAATTTATAATTTAGTTTCTAAGTACAGTTATTGCTGAATTTTAAATAGAGTACTCACAGCCCAAAAGAAAAAAAAAATGCTAATTCAATGTTTTTCCTACAATTTCTTTTTATTCTTGTATGACAGATAAGAATGAAGCCTGCCAAGGTCACCCGCATCATTATTGCCTGTGCTGTGCTCCATAATCTACGGTTGATGTGGGGAGAACCAGCAGTGGATCCAGAACCCGTAGAAGAGGTTGCCCAGGGAGATATGTTTCAGGCTGCAACAGATGGGAGAAGAGTTCGAGATACAATTGTCGAAAATTACTTTTCTTAGGTTATTAACAGATTAAATGTAAATGTTTTCATTACATTTGTGCTAATATATCTCTGAGTCATACTGTATGACTCAGAGATATATTAGCACAAATGTAATGAAAACCCACTTTAACAAACAAGGACCCAAACTATCAGTGTATTACACTGATAGTTTGGGTCCTTGTTTGTTAAAGTGGGTTTTACAGCCTTAGAACAACCATTCAACAATAGAACAAAATGTATTAGTTCATTGACCACATAATATTTGTGAATAAATTTTTAGGTAATAACCTCATTTTGTACTCACTCATTATTGGAATTTTTGTATGAGTATATCAGTAAGTACTGTCATTCGTTCATAGAAATGTTCCTGCTTGTCTGCCAAGCTGTTTTGTTTGGCATAGAACAGCATCTGCAGCTCTTTCAGTGACCTGTATATGTTTAAAGAAAGCCATCAGCTTAGTTATTATGGTTATTGTTAAACAATGATATGATTCTATTGGTTCAGTAAGTCCGTTTCGTTGATAGTAAATAATTTAAATTAAAAGAATATGACATTGTCATTTTATAGTTTAAAGTTGCATATTTAGTTTATATAAATGAAACTAGTTCCATGAATATAATCATACTTATATACATACTTAGTCTGAGGCTCTTTCTTGTTACTTTTGCAATCTGTATCTGTACCTGCTGATGTACCACATTTTGCCTGCATCTCTGATGAAAATATTTACATTATAGAACCCTGTTATACATCTTTTATCTTAAGATCATATTATTTGTTTCATTGAGCCAATGTTGTTAAAGCAAGTGGTATTTTGAAGTTTTTATTTGTTTCATACATACTGTTCAGTAGAGATATAATATTGCAAACTGATTCTTATAACTTAAATAAAAAAATTAAATTACTAATGTGTATTTTATTACATTATAAAATATAAGAATTTAAATTGAAATTAGTTGTACATACACATGATATTTCAAATGGCAATGACTAATGTTATGAAGAAATGCCATTAATGATTCCAGCTTCATAAGAATAACTATACTTTGGATGAATAATTCCCATTCCTTTAAAATATTTAATCTAAATCATATTACTGCTGGTTTGGTCTGCGGAACTAGCTGACGCAATTTTTCCCGTTGTCTCGCCTGGACATTCGGCAAACAAAGCTGCAAAAGAGAGAATTTCCCCATTTGGACCCTCATTGAATAGTGCACAGAGTGCGATATTCTACACGTTGACAGGTGATTCCATTTGCAAGAGTGATGGGTGGTGATTTTGATGGATAGTTTTTATTTACACAATACAGCATTTAAAAAAATAAATAAAATAATAATACACTACATAATAAGAAAACTGAATATACTAAGTAAAGCTAAAACGTCAGAAAAGATAACACGACGTTAATAAAAGAAACATGTATGTTTAGCTGGAAAATTGACCCCTTCTGGGAAAGTGGACGAAACCCTGTTTGTGTAAAATAAAAAAAAGCATCATTCGTGTGTCATTAGTCAGAACAGTAACATGGAACTTTTAGTGTTACGAAAATGCTTACAGAAAATGTTCAAAGGATTATGAATTGTTTATTTGATGGAATATATCTTGTGCTCTTAAAGTACTAAATGTCAGATGTACCATTCTTTATAAGTGACAAGAACTCAAGTGACAGACAATAAAGAAGAAATTTGGATAAAAACAGTTAATTTCTAACCAGCAACGTAGCTGAAATAATTCGCATTCAGAGTCTGCCAAAGCAAAACTCATCAAAAGACTATGGTGGCAATTTATATTGACTAACCAGCAACGGAGACGAGCGCTGAAGATACAGTCTTTGCCGATGGACCCGGGGTTGTCTCCGTTGCACAGAAGCTGGACTCCATCGCCATCGGACTATCGCAGCCCACATCCTCGATCCCCAAGGGCAATGGAAGTTTCCTTAATGGGCTGGGCAAATCAGCGAGTACATCGTATGACATCTCCCATATGGTCTGAGGGTCTGCAAATAACGATGTCCATGAGACAAGGTTGTGTTGGAAAATACAAAGTTGGTGTTATATATTACACTACACTGCAAGATAACAATTTTCATCAGCTTCGCTGCTAACTGCTATTTACCGTCTCCGGAGATGGCCGTATCTGCATCCTCGCAGATGCCATGGAAGGAAGAGCTGTGGTCGAAAAGTCCAGCCACGGCCTGCGAGGTCTGGCTCATCTTCGGTAGAGGCGGGCCACCACCTGTCGCTGATCTGTCTATCTTTCGCAAGCATATGTCTGTCTTAGCGTGTTTCATCTACAGTACAGGACAGTAGTCAGTACACAGGCACAGTAAATAAAAAGGTATCAACGTTAAAACATATTACTTTGGGATACAAATACAATTCAGTTTCTATTAATCATTAGTATTATACCGGTTTCATAGCAAATATTTCAGATGTACAGTTAATTGAACAAGTGCTTAAATAATCATACGTACTATATTTCGCCACTTTTCCTTTACTTGTTTTAAGGTCCGAGGACCGCTGCCGCAGGCATTTACACTGTTTACTAACGACAACCACATCTGGTTGACCTTTTGGGCGGCCCCCGGACCAGCGGAAGCGTGGCTACTTCGCATGGTGCTAGCATTTTCCTTCATGAAGTCGACAATTATATCAACTTCTCTAGAAGTGAACATTTTTGACTTAGTGCGTTTTGCTTCCTCCGCCATGTTTGTTATGATCTTCTGCTGACAGTTGTGCGCGAAAATGACGTCATACGCGTGCACCTTGCGGTAATAATTACCGTGGTTAATTTGTTTATTATCGTGGTTAAGTTACCGCGCGGTAAAAAGTTTTGTACAAGCGGATTTACTGCGTGGTAACTTAACCACGATAATTACCGTGGTCATTGTTTTACCGTGGTATTTTTTAACCAATGTTTATACAATTGGCTGCAGATGTTTTCATTGTAATGGTGAGGGCCATATGAACAGGGACTGTAAAGGAGTACCAGGAATTCCTTAAATCAAAGTCTGAAAGCAAACAGGCGGAAAGGATTCACAGAAGGCTTTTAACTTCAAAGAGCCTGTGGCATAGGCCTAGCCCCGCAGCTCGATGTAGACAGAGGCCAGTTGTTACCGCCAGTTTATGTGCGGCAGGATACTTCATCTAGATTGGTGACTGAAGTAGAAGCTGGAACCCCAGCAGACAAATCCGTGGCAGCAAGTAAAGCAGAGACCATAGCAGTAAAGGTAGTGACAGCAGGGTCTTCTTAGGTGAATACATGTATGTTGGTAGGAGATTGTCTGGTTAGGGCTCGGGTAGATTCCGGGGCAGATATATCCATACTGTCTTCAGCAGTTTATGACCCGTTAAAGCAGAAACCAGGCAAGGTCAAGGAGATCAACATGCAGCTTGCTGATAAGAACTGTGTTCTGAAAGGAATTGTGACACCGCCTATCCACGTACAGCTGAGAAAACATTCTTCCAGGGAAGGGATATGTGTATCGCCAATCAGACCGAGTGGTTAAAGCGATGTCACAGAAGTTGAAAGCAGCCAGTAAGGGGGGGGGGGGGGCTGTTCACTCAGTCATGTCGGGTGGTGGCTGGAAGTTTTTCCCGACACCCACTTTAGTTTCAACAGGAATGTGGAACACTTCACTGAGGAGGATGTGGCCGTTATAGTGGGCATGAGTGAGGAACCAATCCTCATTAGTGAGGAGTCACAAGTCCTCATTGAGACAGACGTATGCCCCTTGGCAACCCAGGATGGGCACAAGGAACCAGACCCAGACAAGTGGCAGATTATTGTTTCAGGTGCTGGTACCTGGTTCCGGGGAGCGATTCTCAACAATAAATATGGGGTAGTGTTGTGGCTGACCTGGTGAGTTGTGGCTGACCTGCTGAAAGCCTGAAGGCACATGCGCAGTGACGAGTCACAAAGAGCTAGACGAACAGTGAACAACCTCTTATTGCAATTAGCTTTGTTATGATAATTAATAAATTGTGGTAGATAACAGGCAAGTGTTCAGTTATACGCGAAAAGTTGATAGTACACAAAATGGCTATATTCCCAAATACATGTAGTCTCATTTATAAGACGCGCAAAGAATTTAGAGATACTTTTTATATGGGCTAAATTCTTTGGAACGTCTCATCGTTGAAGGACCTTTTTTGTGGTGGAAACCAGAAAGTTTAAATTTTCATAAATTTGCATAAAATTGCAAAATAACATTACCAACTCATTCAGTTTTAATTCAGAAGTTCATTTTTACATCAAATATCGTCGATTCGAAGTTAGAAAGGCATAAATTCTTCAGTTAAACTTCTGCTTAAATCGCAAAACAATCACTGACCTGTAGCCATGTCATGAAACTGATTTAAATATGAACCAATCAGAAGAAGGCATTACGGTGTAACGTGTACGCGTAATTTTATTTAACATGAGCTTTTAACACAGACTTTTACCTAACTAGATCTAGTATGCTAATCTTTGTCGATTTAATAAGCATATGTTCAAAACAGATATGGTGCAGTTTCTATTCACTGTTCTAAGTTTCAGGAAATGTTTATGCATGTCTTTTTCGCACCTCTGTCTGTGTTGTTTTATGTACTTACATTCTACGTTACAAAGGACGGTATACTGTACGATCTGTTTCAATATTATTTATGTACAGTATAAAAATAAAAGATGTAATTTATTTCAGAACTTTTTAATTGTCAATTTAGAAAAAAACAATGCTAAATTAATCCAGAAAAGTATAACATCGGTTTACTATGTAACGCGCTGCACCACAACAGACGAACGCAAACTGTATTTTACGCTGTTTATTCTTCCACTTTAAACCAGATGCTTTACATCGAGGTCGTGTTATCGATTTATATCTACACAGCGAGCGAATCGAGAGATATTGAAAAATTGAATAGTGGTTGGATTTAAATTGCTCAGGCGTGCAAAATTCAAAGTGTCATTACATAATTTTTACAGAACATTATCGAGAAATGAATTATCTACACAGGTATGTAAATATTATTGCAATCCGTTGTTATTAAGTGTGTTATATCGGGGCTTGAATGTTGCGCAGAAAATCCTTGCGCAACAATATAGACAAAGAACAAAAAATTCCCACCACATAATTGGTCTTTCACCCTTTGTACGCTCCAAATATTACCCATATAAAAAGTAGCTTAATATTTAAGAGCGTCAAAAATTTGGACTATATTCCCAAAATGATGACAAAAACAGTGGTATTTACCTAAACAGCAAATGCTAGCAATAAAAAGGAAGATAAATTACGCATTTAACTATGCATTGACATATAACGCATACATGTTTTTCTATTTTTTCACTTGAACACTTCCAAAATGCTACTATGAGAGTCAGGGATAGTCTATAGACTAACAATGCCAGATTTATTAATTCATTTTAATAGGTTTACTTACTTGTTAATCCTAAGATGTATTTCATAATCTTTGCATTTAATGTTATTATAAAAACGGAAACCAGAACATTAGTCAGGACATTACTATATCTGTAGGGATAAAACTGGTCTGGATTCGAATCGTCATAGTTCCAGATCGCGAAAATAAGTGACGCATAAAGAATAACAGTAAATTTAAATACTGTGTCAAGAACATATCATTAAAGTAGCCTCAACTTCAATAAAAAATATGAACACTGTGCTCATGGTAGTACCTTTCCATTATTGCTGGTAGATAATCGCTTCTTTGCATAAATTTTATTAAAAATGAACTTTGACCCTTTCTGCTATAAGTCAGAACGAATCCGGGTCGTTTCGCCCTAAATTCCGTTCGCCCCCGAGTCGTTTCGCCCCCCGAGTCGTTTCGCCCTGGGTCGTTTCGCCCTAATTCCTGGGTCGTTTCGCCCTAATTTTTATACGTATAGCGATATTAAAGGATTTATCTTAGGCTTGTCAGAAGCTGAATGGGATATTGTTTAATACAGTATTATATTATCTTAATTACTGTTTATTTTGTCTTTTGAAATAAAACAAAGTACAAAGTTAATTATATTGCATATATTTTGATAGCTCTAATATGTTTGATAGCTCTAATATGAAAAATAAGAATACACATGTATAAACAAAACATGCAATAAAATGTCGAAGCGCACATACACAATAATTTAACATACATTTTATTTTATCTAACACAAAACAACTGAGAAAATCACATCGAAATACAGATTTCATTTTATATTTATTAATAAACAAAGCATTCAATCCAGTGTCGAAGCACACATATAAACTAATTTGACATACATCTTATTTTACCTAACATAAAACAACTAAGCAAATCACATCAAAATTACATTGAATACAATGTGGTAGAATACACACACAATCAGTTGATATAAACTTTGATTTTACAACAGCTTTTTTTAGTTTTGCTTATTTTAATGTCCGTAACAGACGTCATCGCCTGTTTAGTTTAAACCTATTTATTTAAGCTCGATTGCGTCGAAAGCCTTAGGCTTATATAAACGCTCTCGAGTCCGTTTCCTGGGCCTAGAACCAGTACTTGGTGTCTTTGGGGGAAATCTAAAGAACGCTCCCACGGTGAGGATCGAACCCGTGACCTCCCGGTCGCAAGGCGGACACCATATCCATTACACCACGGCGACCTGTTTGATAACACTATCCACTTCACTCCCCAGACCATCCGACAACTGAGCCTGCTGTCATGTCGTCGGACGGCCCGTACAATCTGGACACGGACTTTAAGAAATGTGTTGTGGATACTTCATTCCCCATGTATTTGTCCCACAGGGATTGTATCTTTTCCTCCAATTTGGTGGCGACATCACGATCCAGGTCGTCGGCAGCTACTGCGATAGCGATGATCTCTGCCTCAGTCATCAAGGTTGGTACAAGAACGTAGATGGAGCAGCCACCATATATAACGGTAGTGTTCAGCTTGTGGTGCCAACCTGAAATAAAGAAACAAATTATATTGGATAATAATATATGATTTGATATTTTTATACATGCACATAAGCATCAATTATATTTAATTATATTCATAAGCAATATGGTGTACAAGTAAGAACATCGCATTTCCGTTTTTATGATAAGTCAATTTCACTGAGTGAGCTACACACATTTTAATACTATTATTTACCTTCGACATCATTGTTTGTCCGTACTGAACGTCTTAATATGGACCAGTGTTCAGGATTGAACAGCCCGTGCTGGAACCACTGACGATCCATGTATGTCACGAGGGCATCGAGCTGCGGAGTGTTCGCGCGGTCTCTCAACGCTGCAAACGTCTCCCGTATGTGTGCAGCTGGTAGGAAGGGCAACGTCATCAGCTGCCTACTAACCCAAGGTCCTGGACTTTTCGCCAAACAGCCTGTGTCCAGTGAAACACACAACCCTTGATAGTAACGCCAGGAAAAACGCGCCGAACAGCCAACCAAGCAGCTGTAATTATAATGTATTGTTAATTAATAAAACTTTTAAAACACTTAGTTGCGAGATTAATATGTAGTAGATAACCGATATATGTCAATGCAATGAAAACAGTACTTATAAATTATAAAATATGTAATAAATAATGTAATATGGTTATTTACCTTGTTTAAAGTCGAGCACAAAGTTGTCAACGACAGGATTGTTGAGTTTTTCTTTGATGGCTGTAAGAACGGCAACGTAGTCAGCCTCCGTCTTCCTGGACATCAAAGCGCACTGCGTTAAGACCCGGTTTACCAAAGCACTACTCATTTTGTAAGCACATTTTCCAGTTTGCATTTAATTTATGAAGTTGTAGAAATATTTAATACATAAACAACTAGTAAATTAAAAAAATAATCAATAAACAAATGCACAATAAAGAATAAAAGAAATATAACAGCAAACAAATATTTCTCTATCGGACTTAAATTATATGAAAACAAAGAATGACAATTTGCATACTGAACGTGCGTTCTATTTTTTTTTAGATCATTCATTTACCGGTAATCATATTAAATAAACTTAATTGTTGCAACTCACGTGTCTTGTGGTTCTTCCGGGTCATCCGCCACTCTGTGATTAACGTCAAAACTTATGTCGAAGTGAGCGTCGACCTGCATCGGCTCTTCCTGGACGGGTTCTGCCGTGGGCTCAGGCATCGGCTCTTCCTGGACGGGTTCTGCCGTGGGCTCAGGCATCGGCTCTTCCTGGACGGGTTCTGCCGTGGGCTCAGGCATCGGCTCTTCCTGGACGGGTTCTGCCGTGGGCTCAGGCATCGGCTCTTCCTGGACGGGTTCTGCCGTGGGCTCAGGCATCGGCTCTTCCTGACGATGGCATGGTCTGCATATAAAATGCAGTTCGAGCTGAGATTTACGGGCCTGGTGATACTCCTTGGCTGATATACCTAAACAGAAGACTCTGATATACACTATCATACTCGTAATGATGGGGCAAATTATGTAAAAGCCTAACGCTTATTACAGTTAATATCATTAAGCTCTATTTCCGCGTTCATTTGTATTCTAATTTCTATTTATTTTTTTTATAAATTTTGTATAAGCTTATATTTTTTACTTTAAATGAGCTATGAAAGATATTGAAAACAGCTGTCTCCTAATCAGTAAAAATACCGTATTTCTTACCACTAAAATTACAATAAACAGATAATCTGTCAGTCATTCAGAGCTGATGAGGGTACTGATTATCGAGGAGTAGATAAGGCTATTACTGATAGGGGTTGTATAGAGGTAAGGCTGTAGTATGGAATACTTAAATAAATATTTTTTTTAATTTGTTAATGCTTTACAATTTAATATTTAACTAATTAATGTAGAACCGTAACTCATGTACAAATTTTAAAAATGTTGGTAAATTTTATTAAAGTATTAAATAAATAAACATTTGATTTTTGTAAAAATTGTATGATTAAGAATTATTGTAAAATTAATCATTTTTTCGTACAACCAAATACATGTAGGTATAATAAAAATATATGCGCGGTTTACGGTTTTTTCCTATAATTGTGTGCGCAATAAGTTTTCCATACGTAACGGGATCTTCGTTAATTGTTTTATGAAAAATTATTAACTTCTTAATAATAAATAGTTATTAATCAATATGTGCATGCATTATTTCTTTGTTTATTGATTATATTTTCTATTTACTATTTGTTAATGTATTAAATATTTCTACAACTTCATAAATTACAAGCATGATTTGAACTTCAAATTGGAAAATGTGTTTACAAAATGAGTATTGCTTTGAGAAACCGGGTCTTAACGCAAGTGCGTAAACTTCTATCTTTAAAAAGAATATATAGATGTATGTCTCATTGTGTACATATTGTAAAGCTTTGTTTATGTGTGTAAATATTGAAATAAATATTAAAAGAAAAGTATGTAGTATATATCAAAATAATAACAGTTTTACGAATTGCGTTAAGACCCGGTTTCCAGAAGAACGGTACTTTTTTGTCAGACCAAAGTAAGCACATTCCCGACTCGGGTCTGTCCCCGCTATCAAACATAACTCCGCCCCCCCCTCCCCCATCCCCCCCCCCAAACACACGCACTCACATACATCAGACAAAAAGAAGCTTATTATAATTTTATTTAGGATTTTATATGTCGTAATCATCAATCCCTTGACCGGTTTGGTAGTTGGTGGGGGGGGGGGAAGAGGGACGACGACACAGGAATCCTTCTCCTGTCGGGTCTGTTGTGTGCTGCTGACAATAATTTATCAATTGGAAGCGATTTCCACTCTTTTTCATTGTTCATCCAGCTTTTTTCTGACGGCCTCGACATCGACCCCCTCTAGCGTGCCTGGATAACAGTCGTGCACAGAGAGTCCTGCCTGATGACATGTCCAAACCAAGCCAGCTTTCGTCGTTTGACCGTTGCCAGTAGGGGCTTTTGTGGACCAACAAGTGTTGCAGTAATGTTCCGGACGTACTCGTGTAGGAGCTGCGGAGCAGAATTTTTGGGACATTTTGTGTCCGCGTGACGGGACCAAGTAGGGTGGAGACTACGAGGGACTTGTTGGCGAAGCTGATGGAACTTCTTTACAACAACCTGCTAAGTCTGCATTGTGTACACACCGGTCTTACTGACAATAACGTAGTGACGTCACCATCTATGTATAGAATGGCTAAGTCTGGCCATCGATGCGGTCGCCATGACAATTCTTTTCGGACCTCAGTGGTACTGGTACCATCCTTGGACAGTGTTGCGCCCAAGTATTTGAAGCTGGTCACTTCTTTTAGCTTCTCGTAGTTCATGGTCTGCACTGGTCGTGCTGAGTTCTTGAATGATTTGCACAAGTCCTTCGTCGATGTTGAATCCTCTCATACATGCCATAGGCCATCATGTCACATGCGGTCGAAAGCTTTCTTAAAGTCAATGAAGTATTGGATAATTCTGCAGTTGAAGATCTGTTCTTCTGTGCTCCGTCTAGCTCAATATTTTCCAATTTAAATCAGATATAATCTTGCTCTGTATTAGGGAAGTGTGCTTTGTCAATTTATATTTTAGTGGGATATTTAACCTTAGTCACATATAAATGTAACGGATTGCGGATTTTTAAGAGTAGTTGTTTCGCTAGAGACGGCAAAATTGTAGTCAATTTTAACCATCATTTTGTTGTCGTTTGCTTTCACGTGGATACTAATCATATGTTTCCAAGCGTGTTAATCAACAAGTTAAGTCGATGAATATGGTATATATGATCTCCAATGCAAATAATGATTTTGTCTTTTTGAGTAATATAGGGTTGTTGTGTTTTAAATATAGTATCTTGCTGGTATAGCCGCGGATAGTATTATCTTTTGTAAAACAACTTGTTGGAATATTTAATAACTTTGGGCACAGCTTTTAATTGGCAGTGTATACAATACTTCATTTTAATTTGTAATATATTTATATTCAAAGTATGAATCAATTTGAAGAAATTCTGTTAGTTCAGAAATGCGTAACGTTTATGAGGTTATAATGCAATCAGGAAAGTATGACATATGAAAGAGTGTGCACGTATGCCAACGACGTTATAGGATTAACCACAAATCATAGCAATATAATCTTAAAGGGGCCTTTTCACGTTTTGGTAAATTGACAAAATTGAAAAAAGTTGTTTCAGATTCGCAAATTTTCCTTTTAGTTATGATATTTGTGAGGAAACAGTAATACTGAACATTTACCAAGCTATAAAATAGCCAATATATGCATCTATTGACAATTTAAAAACCTGAAAATTATAAAGCGTTGCAACGCGAAACGATTGAATAATTTGGAGAGTTTTGTTGTTGTCAACTTGTCGTTATATTTTGTGAAACTACGCGGAACACTTATATAAGGTATAAAATACTTTCTGCATTGCCTGAGCGTGGATGGATGAGTGGTCTTATAAATGGTTTATACTTTTACTCCAGGACTCCAGAGGTCAGTGGTTCGAACCCAGTTGTGGGTTACTTATAAAAAAATAATAAAAAATTATTCTCGATTTTTCACTGGAGCTTTTTATTTCCAATGTTTACAATAATCAATATAAAGCATTTAATTACAAACTTCAAAACATGCAAAAATCTGTGAAATGGCCCCTTTAAGATACATCACAAATTAAAGTAAAAATGCTTCAAAGGCAAAAGTATGCAAGTGAACTACAAAATTTGTTGCTTAAGCCGCGTTATTATAATATCAACTTTCACTATTTGGATAGCTAGAATGCCCTTTGCAAAAAAAGGAAAAACATTAACAGATACATAACGACTGTGCTGGTAGGAACGAAAATGAGCACGTGCAAACGTATTCAAGTCCTGAGGACGCACTAAGGGGAAAAAAAATCCCCAGAACACAGTCCTCAAACGGAAGGCTTATAGGGCCAGGGCACCTCTCCGTCACAGCGAACACACAATTCGTGGTTTTCAGATAAAGCAAATTGGAAAGTAATTAATCAAATACATCGATCTCATTTTCGCCTTTGTCCCAAGCAATGTTTCGGTACAATTTTAATATATAGTCTTCCGGGTTTTTAGTTGTTCGCGTAGCGAACAGCTGAAGTTGTTAACAAAAATTTCAAGTTAGTTCGCTGTTATCTACGGAAAGCCTACTACCCGCCACTACTGCCGTATCCGCGCGAGAAAGAGTTGTATAATTTATGCAAGAAGTTTGAGTTCTTCAACTATATTCATTCACAAATGGAAACATTATGTGAATATCGTGTTAAATGGAATATTTTTGAACGTAGCTTATATGGAAAAGAATCAATAAAAAATGTTTGAAAATACGTGTCGCGGAAGAGATTTTTATGAATGATTAAAATAGTCCACTATCTGCTGCGTCTTAATGACGTATTACAGGTCATTCATAATCTGAGGCTATTTATAGATTCGTAAAAACAACGCAATAGTATAAGGTTACGCTTGTTTATATTCTCAATTTATTAAACGTTGAACATAAGTTCAACAATAACTTCAGGGAAACAATATACAACAACAAAAAAGCTTCATAATCGCTAAAACCGAATATAAAAAACAATTAAATATAACAAGAATTATATGTTTCGTAACCTCGTTCATGCTTCTACAGCGGAATTAAATTTGATATTTCTGGGAAACGTTATTTTGTAGTCAACAGATAGCGGCGATCTTTTGTATTTACGGCTGCTAACAACGTAATAGCAGAAGGTGAAGCTTGTTTATATTCACAGTTCTCAATTTATAAAACGTTGAACTTGAGTTCACCAATTACTACAGGTATACAATATACAGCCTCAAAAAAATGCTTTAAAATCGATAAAACCGAATGTTAAAAAACAACTAAATATAACAAGAAATATTTTTTTTAAATGTTGTTGGCGTCAATGCTAACTTTGAAATAAAGTTTGCAATTAACGCTTCTAAATAAATTAACTGAAAACAAAAGTTTAACTATTGTGAGTTTTTTTTACTTGTAAGTCGCATATTCACAGCATGAAATGTGTGTTATCATTGTCAAACCACATTAGTGTAATTAGATAAAAATTATACTACGGGAGTGCACATCATGTGTCCTCACATGCCTTATTACGAGTATATTTCTTCACTATCGAAATATATCGTACGTTAATATTCGATTTAAACGCAGTTTTCTTTCGACACATTTAAATCACACTTTCATAGCCGCGTCATGCGAATATGGGTCTAATGCGTTCCGACCAGCGTATCTTAAACCCAACATGTGCATTTGCACAGTCAGGTCAGAGACGATGCTGTTCGCTATAAAATCACTCAATGTGTTATGGTCTCTTTATGTATCTCCTGACAAGACTTAGAGACGCGCAGGCTACGTGGGCTATACATTTGATGGGCGCATATGGAATAAGACCCATTTTCGCATGACGAGGGTCTCAGTGCGAATTGTATATGGCACATTTTAGCATCATGCTTTTCGATACAAAATTAAATTCAACATAGCAAACTTGTAAATAAGGGCAGCCTATCCAGGCGTTCAGGAACGATTTCCAGACGTGCTGACCGAGAATTTCAAACATTGTGGTTCGATAATTAAACGATTTTCCTCTTATCGTGACACTATACTCTTTCGGTAATTTTTTTCTCATCTTGAAAGCAAATCTGTGTTATCGATAGTAAATAATAAATTCCCCGGACGATTTAGTGAACGAGTACTGACCCTGAAATTCTGCGAGATGTATTTTACCGCGTAATTGTAACTGGACCACTATTTGTGTCGTTTTAAGATACAGAGAGTAATCCGGAATTCTTTACACTGAACAGTGCTACATCCTTTGCGCTGAGCACAGACACAGTGATGTAGCCAAAGTTCAGAGGTTATATCTCGAATCAGCCTATGAAATATTCGAAAATACTCATGCCTGTCTGCAGGCGTTATGTAAAAGTCATTAAAGGTGAGAAGCTGTTGATACCGTGACCCAGTTGTACGTACACTAGGTTATTTTATCCCCTTGGTTAGCGCTAACCGCCGGTTTAAGTTATCCAAGCTGGGTAACTAACCAGGCTGGATAAATGCGTTGCTGGAAACATTTACCCAGGCTGCATAACTATCCATGTTGGGTAAATTTATCAACTGGTTAACTTTTACAAATATCCCATAATCCATGTCGTCAAGCTATCAATAGGACAGCATATTCTGGGAACAAGATTTAATAATAATATAAAAACGTTTTAAATCATTTATATACAATCCATTGAATGTTTATAGATTTATTAAACAACTATATATTTTCTGTATTGTATTTGACATTTGTCGTGATTCTGTAAATAAATTTCGCATGAAAACGTGTATAATTAACGTTTTACGCGATCACGAGTGTAAAGAAAACAAATTATTTCGAACCTGTCATTTGTAAACGTTATAGCGAGCATGGTATATAACCATGGAATGCCTTGTCGAACTTTCGATATTTCCGCCAATTAAATTACACATTCTATTAACATTTTCATTTGAACCGATATCGTTTTATCGTCATTTAACACAACATTAAAAAAATGTTGGCGATTCATGCGTAGATTAGGATACAAATACAATTCGGCCGTTTTGTTTGTTTACATGGATAAATTTTAACCAACCTTTAGACCAGGGTTAAATTTATCCAGACAAAACGCTGGATAAATTGAACCAACATAATGCAACATCACTTAACCAACAAGATGTGTTTGTGAAACACAATGTCCCCCTATATGACGTTTGACCTTGAAGGATGACCTTGACCCTTCACCACTCAAAATGTGCAGCTCCATGAGATACGCATGCATGTCAAATATAAAATTGCTAGCTTCAATATTGCAAAAGTATTCATAAAATAAGCGATTTGGGCCACATATATTTGACCTCTGACCTTGAAGGATGACCTTGACCTTTCACCACTCAAAATGTGCAGCTCCATAAGATACACATGAATGCCAAATATCAAGTTGCTATCTTCAATATTGCAAAAGTATTCATAAAATGAGCGATTTTGGCCACATATATTTGACCTCTGACCTTGAAGGATGACCTTGACCTTGTCCTTTCACCACTCAAAATGTGCAGCTCCATGAGATACACATGCATGCCAAATATCAAGTTGCTATATTCAATATAGCAAAAGTTATTGCAAAATGTTAAAGTTGGCGCAAACCAACCAACAGACCAACCAACCAACAGACCAACCAACCAACAGGCAGGGCAAAAACAATATGTCCCCCACTACTATAGTTGGGGACATAGAAAATTAACCCTTGGTTAAATTTATCCGACATTTATCCCAGGGTTAAAATTTACCCAGGTTTCGAACAACTGGGTCCAGGTGAACTGCTAGGTTAACAAGGAATGAATAAACAACAAAGTAGGGGCCAACAGGGCTGTCTTTATGACTAGCTAATTCGTGAGTAAAAAGTATTGCTCGCAGATTTATTTTTTATTTTCATCAATTATTTTATTGTATATTTTGACTTTGTATATGGTTTCAAAAATCAAAAGTTTTGTACAGGAAATTTTCATCATGAAATTATATTCTAAGTGAGATCGGTATTCGATATTCCAACAATATTCATTTAATATGATGGTGATTGCAAATTGTCTTTATATTCAGTTCTCATTACAATTTTCATCATACTTTCTATGCTTTCAGAACGTCCAAATAGGGCTATGTTGTTGTTATTTTGTCTCAGTTATCTCTATGAAATAAATAGGATGATAAAACGTGCACACTATCGACCCGTGCGTTATGACACACTCTTTATTAATTTTAATGGCGTGTGTTCATTTCAAACTTGCGATTAATTTGGAAAAATGAGTTGCGTCTTTATAAAATTATGCAATAGCGAACAACTTCAGTGCCTTGAGCGCTTTGATTAGCTTTTTGGTTCCCAAACCATTTTAACCGTGTTGACCCGCCTTCATTCTATACATAAATGGTGACGTCACTACGTTATAGTAAGACCGGTGTGACACAATGGACCCGCCACTCTGGATCAGCAGACGATTTATTTCATAAATCAATCTCTGGGTTAATAGTCGCCATCTTTCGAACTACTTTCAAAAGTACAACAACAACAATAACAGTAGAAGACAATTTAATTGCGAAAAGTTGAAAAAATGAGTACATTTGTCACGGTTGATGAGTGGAATAGTGTTATTTTCAACTGTGTATGAAGCATGTGAACTTGTAGTGGAATAACCGAATTGTTGGTGGAAATGGAATTTAGAAATATATCTAGTAATTCATCATCGTGTAGAATTATCATCAGCATTATTTCTGTGGAACCTTGCACTATTCAAAATACAAGTGTTTCATAGATATGGTGCTTTTGACATAGTTCACTAACCATCAAGACTAAAATGATTCATGCACACAGGTAAAGTAAATAATTGAATTTGTGCAGAATGTTTATTTTTTACAAATTATTATTTAATTTGACCAATTTATTTTAGATTGATTGCACTGAAACTCAAAGTCTAAAGCTTAGTAAGACACTTAAGCCAGTTTTCTGAGAAGAAACAATACTTGTTCAGAGTATAGCAGGCTCATGCGGCCTCTGGTTTATTTATTTGGCCTCGGCCTTTATCCTGGGTCGCTTTGATTTCAGGTGTTTAGCCCCCATATCAACAAGGCTCTTGACCCTATATGTAGTTATTTATATTGTTTAAAGATTTTGAGAACCCTCACTCGGTGCCAGTGAGGATAAAACAGGGACCTTCTTATAGCTAGAAGAATGCATCAAATATGCCAGCAACACTTTATAATCAATAACTTTATAATTGATGATTCTGTTCTTATAACTACATTACTAATTTACCAAAACAATGTGAAACACATTTTTATGCCCCCAAAGGAGGGCATATAGTGATCGCACTGTCCGTCTGTCTATCCGTCACACTTTGCATTTAGGTTTTGAAAAATGCTCATAACTTCTATGTCGCTTCAGATGTAACATTCATATTTGGTATGCATGTGTATATGGACAAGGCCTTCCCATACACACACAAATTTTGACCCCTTTGACCTTGAACTTAGGGTCGGCGTTTAGGTTTTGAAAAATGCTCATAACTTCTATGAAAGCGGTTATCGGGGGCATATGTCATCCTACGGAGACAGCTCTTGTTTTTGCTACTGTCCTCTGCACAAACCATGATATATCTGCATATATGCATCCAACCAAATCAGTAAAACTATTTGGCACTTTTCAGTAAACTTACTGCATGTTAACTTTTCAACAATATATATATATATACATGTATATATAATTATATATAACAGATCTTGAAAAAAACACACATCAAACTTCAAATTGTATTACTAAATTATAGGCTTTAATTGGTATTGTGACATTGACACCACTCATGCATGATACTATACAATTATACAACTATGGAACACATTATTTATGAGAAATTCCAATACATCAACATATCGTCTCAGATTTAAGGCAGATAATCTAGTGCTTTTTTGCTGCCATTTTTACTATTACACATATTTTCATTTTATGTTATGATGCATTGATTTTGTTTCTAAATTAACCAAGCAATCATGTTAAACTTTAGAAGAAAGGTGTTGTCTGATAAATATAGAAAATATAATCACTACAAAGTGAACAAAATTCAGTTGAATACTGTGACCAACAAAGATTTGCCAAAGAGCAATTCAGATCATGATTTAAATTAAATACAAGTAATATGAAAGTCTGCCTATTGGATCCCAGTTAAGACTTATTTGTCAAATCTGCACATTAATTTTCCCTTAGCCATGTAGAATTGGGGACTAAATACCATCAAGTCATGTAAAAAGGAGCAGGGTATAGCACGCTGCTATTGATCTCTTGAGCTTTCACATGAATTTTACGGGCAATTTTTATACAACAAATGATATTATATAGTGTAATGATAAAGCATTATGAGCACAAATTATACCTCTTACTAGTGGTGCAAAAATCATTTAAGTGTCACATTTCAAAAGAAAATTTATATAAAAAGGTATTATTAATTGTTAAAACGTTATAAAAGGTTATTTCAATTCACTAAAGCATTTAATTACAAGAACAAGTGCATTTTATGTCCATTACAATACATGTAACAGTATTGGCATTGTATTTATCTGCATTTGATGTGCATTTAATACACTTAAAAATGCAGACAAGACACACTTCTAACAGAAACAAATGTATTTTTTTCTGCATTTTTCCAGCATTAATACTCTTCAAGTGTATTTTTTATCATCCCAAATACACTTTACAAGGAAAAAGGTATGTTAAAATGCATTTTTAGTTTGTTTTAAGTATATTTTCAAATGCATTAAGACACTCTTTTCTTTTGCAAAAAATGATGAACAAAAACTTGAAAATATTTAATATACTAAAGTGTAGTAATTATTAAAGTTTTGTATGAGCATCAAAAACAGTGTCAAATTCATACCAGTGCCTATTTAGTAGCAGTAGGCCTTATATGGTTTACTTGTGGTAGAAATAATGCATTTTGTATAATACAACATACATAAATTAAAAAATATAGCTGCCAATACAGTTCAATACAATGTTCAATTAACTACACTGTGCAAAGTTGAAATATGACATCAAGCTTGGAATAATCTTTTCAATAATGAATAATATGCTGTTTTAATTTATAAGTGAAATAAACACTTGCATATAAAAACTGATTTTACATCAAAACTAAATGTTTAATTTGATTTTTAGCTCCACTGGCCAAAGGTCCTGTGTCCATCGTGCATCCATGCATAAACTTTTCCTTTAAACATCTTCTCCTAAACTACTGGTCCAATTCTGATGAAATTTCTTAGGAATGTTCCTGGGGTGAACCTCTTTCAAATTTGTTCAAATTATGCCCCTGTGTCAAATTTGACTCTGCCCTGGGGGTCACAAAATTGAAAATTTGCTTAAATAAGGCCTATTTTGTGAAAACTTTCAAAATCTCCCGTCCATAACCATTGGGCCTAGGGCTATCAAATTTGGTATGTAGACACATCTAATAGTCCTCTACCAAATTTGTTCAAATTATACCCCTGGGGTCAAATTTGACCCTGCCCCGGGGGTCACAAAATTGAACATATGCTTATATAGGGTATATTTTGTGAAAACTTTACAAATCTTCTCGTCCATAACCATTGGGCCTAGGGCTACCAAATTTGGTATGTAGTGGCATCTTATAATCCTCTACCAAGTTTGTTCAAATTATGCCCCTGGGGTCAAGTTTGACCCTGCCCCGAGGGTCACAAAATTGAACATATGCTTATATAAGGCCTATTTTGTGAAAACTTCAAAATAATTCTTGTCCATAACAATCCGGCGTAGGGCTATCAAATTTGGTATATAGTGACATCTAATAGTCCTCTACCAAATTTGTTCAAATTTAATCCCTTGGGTCAAATTTGACCCTGCCCCGGGGGTCACAAAATTGAACATATGCTTATATAATGCCTATTTTGTGATAACTTAAAAAAAAATCTTGTCCATAACCATTAGGCCTAGGGCTACACAATTTGGTATGTAGTGACATTGTATAGTCCTCTACTTAGTATGTTCAAATTATGCCCCAGGGGTCAAATTTGACCCTGCCCCGGGGGCCACAAAATCAATTATATGCTTATATAGTGCCTATTTTGTGAATATTTAAAAACTCTTCTTGTCCTTAACCATAAGGCATAGGGCTACCAAATTTGGTATGTAGTGACATGTTATAGTTCTCTACCAAGTTTGTTCAAATTATGCCCCTTGGGTCAAATTTGACCCTGCACGGGGTCACAAAACTGAACATACACTTATATGGGGCCTATTTTGTGAAAACTTTAAAAATCTTGTTGTCCATAACCATTGGGCCTAGGGCTACCAAATTTGGTATGTAGTGACATCTAATAAACCTCTACCAAATTTGTTCAAATAATGCCTCTGGGGTCAACTTTGACCCTGCCCCAGGGGGTCACAAAATTGAATAAACGCTTTTAAAGCGCCTATTTTGTGAAATCTTTAAAAATCTTCTTGTCGAAAACCATTTGGACTATGGCTACCAAATTTGGTATGCAGTAACATCTTATAGTCCTCTACCAAGTTTGTTCAAATTATGCCCTTTGGGTCAAATTTGATCCTGACCTGCATGTCACAAAATTGAACATTATATACGCTTATATCTTGCTTATTTTGTGAAAACTTTAAAAATATTCTTGTCCTTAACTCTAGGACCTAGGGCTACCACATTTTGTATGTAGTGAGATATAGTAGTCCTCTACAAAATTTGCTCAAATTATGCCCCTGGGGTTAAATTTGACCCAGCCCAGAAGGTCACAAAAGTGTACATGTGCTTAAATAGGGCCTATATTTAAGTATTTGCACATGCAGAGAAATTTGTTTCAGCCTTTTTTCAGCAGTGGAGCGATACAGGGCCATCATGGCCCTCTTGTTTAAATACTCAAAAAATGAAACCGGTTTCATGCTTGCATGAACACAGTTTATAAATGCTGTCAGAATTATAAAATATGCAATTACTATAAATACAAATGCCAGGGAAAAGTGCTTTTTGTACTAAAAAATTCGAATGAAAATTACAATAATACATTCTGAATACTTTAGTATGTAATTAACAGTTTTGTCTGAGAAAATCACTAAATTTTATATATTTATTCAAATTCACATAAATCATTTTTCAAAAACACATAATTACTTCAAATCCTTCCACACAATACTGAAAAAAATGCACAGTTTCTGATTGTTATTGATTCTTTATTAATTTATACATGTACCATTTTTTAATCTTGATGCATCCTCAATTGTATAATGCACATCTTAATCTGTTTTAACAATTATAATATAAAGATTAAGGCTGACTCAGTAAAATAATAATCCATGATTTCTGCAGTACTTGCAGACAAACTAGGAATACTGCTGTGATATTATCTATCTATCTAATAGGATATAAATTTGGCTTCAATAGAAAAAAAATCAAAGCATACACATGTATAAAATGTGTATGTATATATTAGTTAAACTTAAATTGATTGGCCATCGATAAAAAGATATTATAATATATGTATATATATATATATATATATATATATATATATATATATATATATATATATATATATATATATATATATATATATATATATATATATATATCCTTGTAAAACTAAAAATTAAATATGTATGTTTCTATTACATCATTTAGGACTTTTATTTTCAGACAAAGTAGAGTGAAGCTTAAAACAGTATCCAATTGTAACAGTCAATTTTGAGAAAATCAACCTTATAATTATTTTCTGTGTTGGCCAATGTCATAATTGGTATAAAATGTATATTGAACTGGAAGTTTTCTTTATTTTAAATGATAACATTTGCTTGGTCAGCCATAATTGTCACAATCAAGTGGTCTATTTACACTGTAGTTTTCTCACTGACTATGGGTTTGTTCCGAGAATGAGCCACACAAAGTATCGTTGGGGAGATGAGTTGTCAATTTTATGTTTATCAGTCTTTCATAATCCAGTAAACCTGTAAAAAGGGAATTTGTAACTAATAATCACACAATATACACAATTAAAATTGTATGCATTTAGATTTATTTAGTACTGCACATTAATCATTTTCCAAAAATATGTAGCAACATTACATTATATAATGCTGCAATACTAAAGTAATTTACTAATTAAAGGTTGCTGATGTGTAATGGATGTGGTGTCCACCTAATGATCTGGAGGTCACTGGTTTGATCCCCAGTGTGTGAGCATTCTTAAGAAATCTCCAAGAGACACCCAAGTACTGGTTCTAGGCCCAGGAAACGAACTCAAGAACATTTCACATACATGTACGTAGTTAGTACTTTAAATTTAATCGAACTAAAAATGGGTTAAAACTAACAACTGAAACCCTTATTAAAACATTTTATTTTGAATCAAGCAAATGTGCAAATTCATTAAAAACAATGAGTAAAATTTAAAAATTCTACTTTAAAGTAATCATGATAATTGAGATCATTTTCAGAATATTTAATGATGATAATGATACAATTATATATTCCCTAAATGATAAAAATAAAACATGTCATGTTAATTTATGAAAAAAACGTTTTAATTTTATCAATATCATGTTAATTACAACTAGATACAGGCAATTAGATCAGAAACGTGAAATATTAACCCATTCATGCCTAGCGTCCTGAAAAAAAGGACATTGCAAACAGCGTAGACCCAGATGAGACGCCGCATAATGCGGCGTCTCATCTGGGTCTGCGCTGTTTGCTTAAAGAAATTTCTGTAAGAAATATTCTAAATATAGAAATAAATATACCAGACACCCCTACTTTTGGAAACAAATTGATCCAATTTAGAAGGATGGGAGAGTCCACTGGGCATAAATGGGTTAATGAACAACCCAGACATTTGTAGTGATTTATGGTCACTATTTGATTAACGTTCTATACATGACCTGTCATAAAAGGTATTTTTTAGCCAGTACTACAATCGGCAATGATAGTCTGTATTGCATACATATTCCAACGTCTATTATCGATTCGCTTCCTCAAACTGAACAAATATTTAATGTTTACATCGCGAAACGAAATGCATCCAGTTTCACTTTCGGTTTGGTTGGTTTTGTAAACACCGTAATTTCATCTTAAAAATTGGTTGATAGGGTGATTAAATAATAATGGAAAAGTAAATCACTTGGATAATAGGTCAAATTGCAACACAAATGAACGTTAATAGTGCTCTTAATATCAAAGTTTCGGTAAAAAGTTTGGCGCTAGTTCAACGCGCATGTATATAGCCTCATAACAATAGACTGACAACCTTTTGGGTAGTAAAGTAGTAATACAAGGCAATATGGCGACCGTTAGCCACGAGGCCTATCTTACGGAGGAATCCGAGATAGCCGATGTATCACGATTGTGGACCCGCCTTCGCAAACAAAACATGCGCATGCGCACAGTGTAAACTATTCTGAACTATTCTATTAGATCTAATATTCTATTAATAGTTCAGTAGCGAAACGTCGCCATTAACATTAGCCATGACAGTATGACAGTAGGCGACATAATTTTATTTTCTATTTCAATAGCAGGCTTTGCAGGCTTTCTATTATCATGGTTTATTCACACTGTCGCACTTATTTACGGGTAAGTAATCATATTAGTTATTTTTTCACTTATATGTGGTTGATGTTTATGGTCGGCAGTTTTGTTTGGGTACCAGTTTTCTTTGAATAAGTTGACGCTGAAAAGTGGGCGGGGTAGTCGCATTTTTTGTTTGACAGTTTCTCACTTTTCAAATTAGGATGAGTTGGAGTGACTTTCTTATTTCATTATAAGGCTGAAAAATATAGAAAACTATCTTTCTCAGTTGTAAAACAAGTTTATGTCAAGAATTTCACAAAAACTTCCTACTCAGGCTACTGTCTCACAGCCTTAGGACAACTTGGTCTTGCCCTTGGAATTGGCATCACAAATGTATCAGACTTATTCCACAGCAGTTTTAGCTATTTTATGAACTTAAGTAATGCTATTTCAGTACTAAACCAGTGCCCCAGATAATTATTTGGGAAATAGGGTTTTCACCCATTGATTTTAAAAAATAGGGTGATTTCGGTCTTAAAATAGGGTGAAATGAGTTATAAAAATGCATACCTTAAAATCATTGCTGATTTGCCCGTTTAATAAAAGCCAATCTTGGTCACTTCAATGTATCCATTCTGATTCAGATTACTTTTATTGAAGCTAACTTGTATTGATTCAATAAAACTGTAAACTATTATAATTAATTTTAATAAACTGATGTTTCATAACATCTTTAATTCTTGAAACTGTCCATAATATAACCTTTAAACTTAAAAATTTGATAACACGAATGATTTGTCACTTAATTGCACTTGCTTTCTTTGTTAAAAAAGTTTGCAATCGATTGATATTATGGCGCAACAATCGCGAACGTCTTTCGGCCTCTCTTAGACATTATTATTTTGTATCGTTATAGAAACTGAAAGGACAGACGCTTTACAAATACATGCACAATGAGCGACGGATTAAATCAGATTGAAAACGCATGTTTGTCGTAAATAATTTGGTCTGATGCAGTAATTAACTATGAAATCTAGTCCGCAGAGCGTTTGAATAACTTTAAATGTTTCCTGCTCCTTCAAGAAGACGCTTGCTGAATAAAAGCGACGTCACATTACGATAATAATTGCAAAGAGGATATACCGAAAATGAGCAAAGAATTTTAGATTGAAGCTATTGTATCGTACGCATCGAATTTTAGGAATTTGCGTAAAAGTCAAATTGGTTGCGTTTTCAATACGCATGATATTGTATATCTTTGCGTTTTTAAACATTTTAATAGGGTGAAAGACGCAGATACGCAGCTTATCTGGGGCACTGTAAACAATGGATGAATCTCAGGGCTTTACCCAAGATTTTTTTTCAGAGGCCTCGGACCTGGATTAGACTAGTTGCAATAATTCAACTCTAAGCTTTATAGCCCAATTGGCTGCTTAGACTTGCAATGCGCTCTCTCTTGTCCATGGGTGCAAAATGTTATCGGCAATGCAATGGTTAAGGAACACTGAAACTGCAAGAACTAATTAAAGTTTACCTATCTAAACCACAAACTCAACCGAATGGTACCATTAAATCAAGAAATAATTGATTTTATTGACTTAGGTTTTGTTTTGTACGCTGTATCCGCCATATTGGAAAATTGACCCAATATTGGTTAGGTCGCAGTACACCAATTTTTTGCACGTCGCGTTATGTGCTCCAGCCTATAAAGTCGATAACGATGTGGTAATCGATACAGAATACACTGTTTCAAATTTAAACATAAACATGTCAGCAAGAAAAGTGTGTTGAAACATCATCGTGTTTTTATAGGGTGCATGCAAAGGATAACATCCGTAGGTTGCCATTCAGGTAAATTTAACATGTTTATGAAGTTTATTAATTATTTTCCTCAATTTGTCTCGAACGACGTCTGTTTAGTGAATCACACGGATTCGCTGCGCTGAGCTGCACCCATGTTTATGAAGGGGTGCATATGGACTGCCAGAGCCACCTTATAGCAAAATTAACAAAGGCTCTGGGAGTCCGTTTATATGGACTAGGATTAGTCTAGCTTAAGAAACTTCAGCGAACAGTTTATATAGTATTGACAGACCTGTAAGCTGAAGCAAACCCCAATCGAAAGTCAGCCAGAGTCGTAACATATTTATGTCACGCTATACATCAAAGACAGTTCATTTCCTTGGATACATTTCTACATATATTGTATTGATTACTGATATAAGTATGAAAAAAAAATTGGGGGTACGGAGTAGTACCCGTGGACCTCCTGATAAATTGAAAGAGGATGGGAACCAAGCTGCCTTTACCTTTATCAATGGCCCTGGGGTGGGTAAGGCCAAAATTAAAAAATAGGTCTGTTTCCAGTCATCCGACCGGGTCTCCAGAATTGGCGCCGACCCTCAACTTTTTATTGTGGTCGCCAAATAAAAAAATCCCTACCTACCGACCCTGGTTTTTTTTCAAGGAGACCAGAAACGGACCTCTTTTTTTGCCTAATGTGGTTATGGATGGTCGAGATAGACCGTGTTGTCATAAGAGATGTTCAGTGTTAATTTGAAGTCAATTGGTGAATAAACGAAGAAGCTATATTAAATCAAAATTTTGGTTGGGCGTGGTCAGGCACTATCTCCTCCTACACAATTAGCACTAGAACCTTGAAACTTAAACACATTGTAGCTATTAGCATATATGAGACGGTGCACTATTTGGAATTTTGATTTGACCCCTGGGTCAAAAGTTATTATCATGTGTGTTGCATGTTGTTAGTAAAATGAGTTTTTTTAACCATTCTACTCATTTATTTTCCCATGACTTTTTACCCAGGGGTCAGATCAAAATTCCGTCGCCGTCACTGTCGCACATAATTTCATAGCTACCATGTGTGTAAGTTTCAAGGTTCAAGTGCTAATAGTGTAGGAGGAGTTAGTGGCCGCTACAGATGGACAAAATTAAAATTTAAAGCGGAGATCAATACAATATTAAAAGCGTGGGGATAGCAACAATAATTTTGGCTCTTTTTAAGTTTCTTACATGTTCATGGAACAGTGATTCAGTTAAAAACATAGAAGAGAATGAAAGGATTTGTTGCTTTGTGTAAAACAATAATCATCCTATGACTGTGGCTTTACTATAATAGCATACTGGTCGGGTACGTAATTCCGGCCACTTTTGGGACTATTTTAACAAAATCTTTTGTTTTAGGCAACTGGTTGAAACTAAACTTCACATATATAATCCTGGGTTCAAAACTCACCTAGCATGAAAATTTCAATAGAATTAGATCAGTGTATGTTTCTTTTATGAACAGTAATTAATGACATATAAACTATCAATTTTCGTAGGGCAATTGTACCTAAAAAATCGGCCACTTTTCAGTTTAATCTGCAGGTACAATTACAAAGCAATATCTTTAGACGAATGTCCTCATTTTAAGAGTATTAATAAAGGTTTACACAAACACAATTTTTGACTTGAAACTTAATATATATGCGACGTTTTTATATCAGTTACTCCCCCTACCTATTTTAATAAATATTAACAGGCCTGCACGGTTAATGGGGAACTGCAAATTCATAAAAAATATTTATTTTCAATAGTTTTAATCAATTTTTACTAACATAGCTAAGAAAGTAAAAACATTTTGTTTAAAAAGTTGACTTTAGTGTCGATTTTTAGTAAACGCTTATATTTAATTTTACAACATGTAAACTATTAATATTCAAATCAAGGGAGGTAATTCATATATTAAAAGTTTATATTTAGGTCCTGATTTTTTTGTTTTAAATGTATGTTTTTATACAATTAATTAAAAAATACCTTAATAAAAGTTGATCAGAGAGAAATAATAATAATTTTATCAAATATATTTGTTTCTTATATAAGTATAATTTTTTGCATTGGCTAATGACGTCATTTTTCCCATGAGAGAAATATCTTGTGTTATGTTTGAGACATTTTAATGCAGACGTTTACAGTGATATGCTTCTTTAAATTGCAAAATATTGAGAGTAGGGTTGGTTTTCAAGTTGATTGTTCTAAAAATTATCAAAACATGTGTGTTTAGACCATGAAAATGATTAAACACAGGTGGCCGATTTTTTACGTACAGGCCGGAATTACGTACACGACCAGTAATGAAATTAATTTATACATATGTTGGAATCAAATTGTTATGGTGTGAAACTAAATGCATATTGATAAATCTGGATAAATATGTTTGCCATAGATGTTCGACATAGCCATGAAATGTTATTTTGCCTCTTCTTTTTCAGAAAATTAAAATTGCACAAGAATGGGCCTGCTGTTTGCCCGGAAGACCTCCAGGGCGTGTCCATCATAAAGCCCCTTGTGGGTGTTGACTCTCATCTCTACTATAACTTAGAAACATTCTTCAAAATCACATATCCTAAGGTATGACATTTACTGTAATGTAAGGCCACGACTTTTTTTTTTATTGGTTTACAAAAATTATTTTGAAAATGGTCCATCGGGCGGTCGAAAAAAAAAAAAAAAAAAAAACATCGGAAAAAAAAGTTAATACTAATAACATCAGAACAAAGACAACATATCTTTTATAACCTTAACACAGAGACAAAAAATCAAATTATGCAATGAAAAACATCTATATCTTCAAATGAAATGAGTCCTAAAAGCACCTTTTGTAACATCAGGCAATTTTAAACACTCCATTACATGACATGCGTTCTTCTCCCATTAAAACGAAAAACTGCGCTTCATTTCCATAATTCGATGCGCTTCATTACGCAATGCAATGCCCGTTGCATAAATCTTATATAAGATAAACTACTCATACACAAATTACCCGGTATGTGTTTGCTCTTACTCGACTTATGAGATCGTACATGAAAAAAAATCGAGGTAGATCGATCCATGCGTCGTCGCGGTAATGTTTGTCAAAGTTATTGTTGTCATGAAAACTCGTTGATTTACAACGCAAAACGTCTTATTTGAACTGATGCGAATTAATTTAATCATATTTGTCAACTTCGCTTTTGCTTTATTTTGATAATTTAATCCAAAGTTTAATGTTAGCAAGTGTTTTTTTTTACCGGAATTGTAAACAAGGAGTCAGTTAGTCTTCCGAAAATGTGCAGTCTGTGTGAATTGACGTCATCAAAGGAAAGCCGCTTTCTGTCGGAAGCAATAAAGCGACAAATTTCGCGCCGAAAAAATTGGCTTCCTTTGTCTAGCAATCAACATGCCGAACCAATCGTGTGTTTGTTTCTCAATTGCAATCCTCCAATTTAATAAAAGCACGTGCATAGCTCCGCCTTCGAATCTTTTGCCGAGAACGGAGGCGGAGTTTAATGGTTAATTGAGCTAGTGTTTTACGCAAGTTGAGTTCCGATTTGCCGAAATTACTCGGCCCTAAGCATTAAAACGACAAATACATTTATCAATGATTTTCCGAGATATACCGATTTGTTCCGATTTCCAAACTTTCTGTACAGTTCCTATAAACTATGGCGGACGTGTTTACAAAATTCCTAAACACATATATCGTAAATAATGGCAGTGTTTTATTGGATTATTTATACTAATTATCAAATACTTTTTTATCTACTATAATATCGGGTTTGTTTAATATAATTAACATGTTAAACAATATAGTTGCGTCACAGACTCGGAAATAAATTTTGATGGGGTCGACATTTTACTGACGCTGATTTTCTTATTGTCTGTAATTTTTACCCGAAATAAATTTTGAGAAGTGCCCATAAAAGGACTGGTACATAATGTGTCACATTGAAAAATATCCCGATCTCTGCAATATATGTGAACCAATCGTTGATTGTACTTACTTGATTTTATTCGCAACCGTACTCAAACCGGATCGTTTTTTTTTCTCGTTTCGCTCGTTTTGCAGTGCGGTCGGGAATAAAATATTTAAAAAAAAGACGATTTTCCGATTTTATTTTTTTTCCCTTTTTCCAAAAATTAGGGTCGGCGGTTTTGTAAACCAAGAAATATAAAAGCCGTGGCCTAAATGGCAATGGCAATGTTCTTCTTTTTATGTGATTTGAATACACAATATTCCTAGTTAATTATTTTATGTGTTTTACGTATTTTAGTTATTTGCTTTGCTAATTTTTAGCTCGGCTGCTTTCAGAGAAAACCCGGGGTATTGTCATAGCCAGCTCGTTGTGTCGCCCGCTTTACAAAATGTAAAACCTTTACATTTTGTCAAGGTTTTGAACATTGCCTCTAAAATCAAAGTGCTTCAACCTACAACTTTGAAACTTCATATGTAGCTGCACCTTGACTAGCTCTACATGCCACACCCATTTTTGGGTCACTTGGTCAAAGGTCAAGGTCACTGTGACCTCTAAAAAAAAAATGTGACAAGCTTTTATTTATTCAAAACTGCACCCGCAGCCGAGCATGGCACCCGTTATGCGGTGCTCTTGTTTTATAGTCATATAATTTCTGCCATGTTGGATGCTATACCAAACAGAATGCACTTAGATATCTGCTTACATGTACCAGTGTTCTCCCGCCCCGGCAGCCAGCGATTTCAACTGTTGCATTCTATCTAGATGCCGGTTACTTTCCCCAAAATACATGCATCAATTGAAATGGTGCAAATACACCAGTTATATTGCTTAGTCACTGGCTACTTCGAAAATATTTCTTGCTTATGAATTTTTTCTGGAGAACACTGATGTCCATAGCCAAACTACATGTAAATCAGTTTAACATGGAACCAATACACATTGATATCATCTCACCAGAGATTACTCATTGCAAAAGTGAGATATATTAAGAGAAATTTTCCTATTAAAATTGACTTTAGTAGGGTTTATCATTTTGGAAAATCACTCGCCACCCAGCATTTAAACCCAGCACATGAAAGTAGCTGCCCTATTAAGTTAAGCCCAGAATTGAAAATCTGGAAAATTATTACCACAATCTTTATGGCTTGGGGACATTTGAAATTTATAATGAAAATAAATTCAGTATTCAATAGTGCCAAAGTTTCTGAATGACCAAATACATGACTTCCATGTTAGCACATTGCATGTTTCCCAAAGTATTTAGCCAAATATACTAATGACTGAATCCATCGACTTATTTTTATATATTAGTAAATATATTTTGTAATATAATATTGCTTGGACAAATATTCAAGTTTTAGTGGTGCAAACTGTTAGTAAAAAAAATATGATCAGTTTTAAAGCTGCCACTTTTTTCTGAAATGTTTGGCTTATGTTAACAACCTGTTTATCATGTACATATGTTAATCCCTGAGGACTATTACACTTAAATATGTTAATTTGTTAATTATCCCCACGCTTTTTGAAAAAAAGGTGGGGATATTGTGGTTATCTCCGCCGTCCGTCCGTCCGTCCGTCCTGGCCACTATCTCCTCCTACACTAAAAGCACTAGAACCTTGAAACTTACACACATGGTAGCTATGAGCATATGTGCGACCCTGCACTATTTGGAATTTTGATCTGACCCCTGGGTCAAAAGTTATAGCGGTTGGGGTGGGGCCGCGTCAGAAATTATCACTCATTTTTTTAGGTTATTTTACATTTACTTCTTTATTTCTACACCGATTCACTTCAAATTGATACTGGACCTCTCTTATGACAATACGGTCAATCTCAACCATGCATGGCCCCATTCCCAACCCTGGGGCGCCCCGCCCACATAGGCCACACCCACCAAAAATTTCCATTTACTATAATTTTTTCATTTCTACACGGATTCACTTCAAATTGATACTGAACTTTTGTTATGACATTAGGGTCAATCTCAACAATGCATGGCCCCAATCCCAACCCTGGGGCGCCCGCCCACATAGGCCACACCCACCAAAAAATTCCATTTACTATAATTTTTTCATTTCTACACGGATTCACTTCAAATTGATACTGAACTTCTCTTATGACATTAGGGTCAATCTCAACTATGCATGGCCCCATAACCAACCCTGGGGCCCCGCCCACATAGACCACACCCACCCAAAATTGCCTTTACTATAATTTCTTCATTTCTACACCGATTCACTTCAAATTGATATTGAACTTCTTTTATGACAATACAGTCAATCTCAACTATGCATGGCCCCATTATCAACCCTGGGGCGCCCCGCCCACATAGACCACACCCACCCAAAATTGCCTTTTACTATAATTTCTTCATTTCTACACCGATTCACTTCAAATTGATACTGAACCTCTCTTATGACAATACGGTCAATCTCAACTATGCATGGCCCCATTACCAACCCTGGGGCCCCGCCCACATAGACCACACCCACCCAAAATTGCCTATTACTATAATTTCTTCTTTTCTACACCGATTCACTTCAAATTGATACTGAACTTCTCTTATGACAATATGGTCAATCTCAGCTATGCATGGCCCCATTACCAACCCTGGGGCACACCTAGGTCAAACATTCGGCGTGGGGATACGCGTCGGCCTCTGCCGCGCCATTTCTAGTTTGAAAAGGTTTAATCCCCCTTTATCCCTGACCTCAATAGTGCAAATTTAATTAAATCTTGCCAGTGCAAGTGGTTTACACAGGTATTCAGAAAGTTTCGGCTGCCTTAAATCGTTTGCTTATAAAATGTTTGCCTATATTTTCTGTTGTTAATTTTAATGCAATTTTTTAATGAAATTGTTCAGCAAAAGTGGTTTTAATTATTGTTTGCAGTGAATTTTTTAGGCTGAAATTTGCACCCATCCCTAGCTAGAAGCTTATAGGTAAATATTGCTCCATTGGTGCAAAAAATTACCATGTGCCTTCTTATTTCAATGTCACATGGTACCTTTTTGCACCAAGGGGGCGATATCCTTTCCTGATAATTGTAATATTGGGGGAGGAAAAAAACTTTTGAGTAAGTTATATGCCTTTTTGTAGGATTGATATCAAACCAAATTTAGCATATGTAGCAAAGCATTTGATAATATTTTATAAAAAAAAAAGTGTAATAGAAACATGTTAACATGCTTATTAAAAAATAATATTTCCCCTATGGTCGTGGTAGTAAAATTTCCCATCTGAAGCACCACCATTCCTCTAAAGCTTACACAAGTGCAGGTTTGTTAGAATAAGGAAGTTTAAAGATTTGCAGTGATACATGCATTTCTTTAAGTAAGAACAGATTACTGAACCAAATTGACTGCAAACATTCTGATTTTAATAAGTTATTTCACCCTTTTGTTATATTTAAAGAAATTTAATTATTTTTCTCATTTTCCCAAAGCATAGATACAGTACTCAGGGCTCAGCAGTAAGGGAGGTGAGGGAGATGTTTTGTCTAATTTAATGATGGATAAGTCACTTCTCATTCTTTTGATGATTTACTTTGAGCCAGATATTGGCACATAATATATCATTTAAATTCAGTTAAATACAATAATAAAACAACATTAAAACTTTTAATAGTGTGTTTGTTAGCTCATCTATTTTTTGAAAAAAAATTATGAGCTATTGTCATCACCATAAGGTCCATTTTATTCCTTAAGTATCAAAGCTATTGCTTTCATACTTGCAACAATTACTAACTACCGTAAGGGGACTGTGCAGGCAAAGTTATGTAACTCTGACTGGCATTTGGACGGAATTATGGGCCCTTTATACTTAGAAAATTGAAAGTTTGGTTAAGTTTTGTGTTTTGGTCCACTTTACCCCTAAAGTATCATAGATATTGCTTTCATACTTGGAACACTCGCAAACTATCATAAGGGTACAGTAAAAGGACAAGTTGCATAACTCTGGATGTCATTTTTACGGAATCATGGCCCTTTTTTGACTTAGTAACTTTGAATATATGGTTAAATTTTGTGTTTCGATCCACTTTACTTCTTAAGTATCAAGGCTATTGCTTTCAAACTTCAAATACTTTCATGCTATCATGAGGTTACTGTACCTGGCAAGTTGAATTTTACCTTGACCTTTGAATGACCTTGACTCTCAAGGTCAAATTATTAAATTTCTCTAAAATTGCCTTAACTACTTTATTTATTAGCCGGATTTTTTTCGAAAAAATCTCGGCTTATAGATTGATGTTGTCGGGCGGGCGGGGGGGCGGGCGGGGTGGCGGCGTGCTCGAAAATGTTAAAGTTCTTATTTCATGGTATAACTTTGGTATGCTTGGACCTAGAGTCTTCAAACTTGACATGAAGGTTGGCCAGGATTAACAGATGACCACTGGTCATTTCAAGGTCATTCATTTGAAGGTCAAGGTCACTGTGACCTTCAATATAAAAAATGTTAAAGTTCTTATAACTTTGGTATGCTTGGACCTAGAGTCTTGAAACTTGACATGAAGGTTGGCCATAACTAGTTAGTAACCACTGGTCATTTCAAGGTCATTCATTTGAAGGTCAAGGTCACTGTGACCTTGAATGTAAAAATGTTAAAGTTCTTATTTCATGGTATAACTTTGGTATGCTTGGACCTAGAGTCTTCAAACTTGACATGAAGGTTGGCCAGGATTAACAGATGACCACTGGTCATTTCAAGGTCATTCATTTGAAGGTGAAGGTCACTGTGACCTTCAATATAAAAATGTTAAAGTTGTTATAACTTTGGTATGCTTGGACCTAGAGTCTTGAAACTTGACATGAAGGTTGGCCAGAACTAGTAAGTAACCACTGGACATTTCAAGGTCATTCATTTGAAGGTCAAGGTCACTGTGACCTTGAATGTAAAAATGTTAAAGTTGTTATAACTTTGGTATGCTTGGACCTAGAGTCTTGAAACTTGACATGAAGGTTGGCCAGAACTAGTAAGTAACCACTGGACATTTCAAGGTCATTCATTTGAAGGTCAAGGTCACTGTGACCTTGAATGTAAAAATGTTAAAGTTCTTATTTCATGTTATAACTTTGGTATGCTTGTACCTAGAGTCTTCAAACTTGAAATAAAGATTGGCCAGTACTAGAAGATGACCACTGGTCATTTCAATGTCATTCATTTGAAGGTCAAGGTCACTGTGACCTTAAATGTTAAAATGTTAAAATTGTTATAACTTTGGTATGCTTGGACATAGAGTCTTCAAACTTGACATGAAGGTTTGCAAGCACACTTAGATGACCACTGGTCATTTCAAGGTCATTCATTCTCATGTATATGCATGCATTCAAAACATAACACAAGGTTTGCTCATGCCTTGAAAAGTACTTACATTTCATTTTGACCTTTGAACAATATTTCAGTAATTTAAGTATTGCATTGACAAAAACACGAAAGGTACTTTCCTGTCATTTAAATCAAAAATCCGGCTTCAATGCGGTCATCTCCGACCGCGGAACTCTTGTGATTAGATTTGATTGATACTTTGACAAAACTACTCTTACCTGACATACCACAATAGACTCCACCCAAACCATCGCCCGTGCCCCCCCCCAACCCCCCCCCCTATTTTTTTTTATTTTTTTTATTTTTATTTGTTAAGATCATCTCACAAATGACCACCACACCCTCACACTATACCCCCCCCCCCACCCCACCCCCTCCCCAATTTTTTTTTTAAACGGTTAAAAAACAAAACTATTTATTTTGATTATTTTATGTTTGAAATACCATCCAACCATCGCACCTAAGAATCCCCCCCCCCCACCCCCCCCCCCTCCCCCCACCCGAATCCCCCCCCCCCTATTTTTTTTTTTTTTTTAAGATCATCTCACAAATTACCACCACACCCTCACACTATACCCCCACCTCACCCCCCCCCCCCCAATTATTTTTTCGGTTAAAAAACACAAATATTTATTTTTATTATTTTATGTTTGAAATACCGTCCAACCATCGCACCCAAGAATCCCCCCCCCCCCACCCCCCCCCCACCCCCCCGATTTTTTTTTTCCTTTTTTTCGCATTTTTGGAAGAAAATGTAATAAATGTCCACACCCCCACACAATGCACCGCTCTTCACTCCACCCCTCCCTCCTTTGTGATTGAAAATGAGAGTCCCTTCACCTTTAAAAAGAAAATAGATGAGCGGTCTGCACCCGCAAGGCGGTGCTCTTGTTTATATAATATATTTCTTCATGTTTTCCCTTAACTGCCCTATGTGAGTTGTTTCTGATTAAGCATACTAACAGGCGTGGTGTAATGAGGGGAATAAAATAAGTGAAGTTGAGGTTAACCCTTGCCACTTAGATATTACCTATTTTGACGTGTTTGTATTCCCATAGAAAATTAAATTTTATCAAAGACCTTTCTTACTAGATTCAAATATTTAAGGGTTTATTTCCAACCCTTTGTTACTGAAGAGCAGCAAAGGCTAATCTGGGACGAAACTTTACGCTTACGCGTTTATCAGTTTTACTAGAAGATTGCTTATATTATACTGGTTTATTTAAAACATGCCTTGCTTGGATATTTGATTTCATATTTATTGATGTATTGACTGGTTTGTGAGATGGAAAACTGAGTCCTTATATTATTTATAATTTACTTGTTCAGTCTGAATTATTTGTTAAACCAACATTATAGAAGGTGAACATCACTGTTAAGATTCATTATAGAAACAGATTAAAGTATATTTATTTTAGAAATGGTGCATGAGTTGTGTGCACTTTCCTCACTTTGGGGAAGTTTTGTTTACTTGCATTCCATTATCAGTTATTATTATCAGTTACTTACTGAGTTAGTGATTTACCTATTTACTTAAGAACATGAGATACATGTAGCAGGCAATATCAGGAAATTATGCACAAATACATGGTTTTATAAGCAAGCCTAAGAAGATTTTGAATTAGCAAGCCTCAGACCTCCTAAAGAGGGCTTATTTGCTCATTTGCCTTAAAACTTTTGAGTGAACTTACTTTTCGTGGATTATGAGAATGTCTGCATGCAGTGTCCAGAAAATCATTGACAGAAATGGAAAAACACAGGCTGATCACTGACCAAATTTACATGACTAAACTAACTTACTTCAAGTCACAATTCTGTACTGTCAATAATCCAATATATGTACAGTAGTTGGCATTTCAATTGAGTTGACATATTGATTATTGAATATATCATACTAAAATTGATTTGTAATGTAGTATTGTTTATGGATTAATTAACAACTTTTTAATTACTAGATAACAATAATTGCTACTACCCTCGTGTTTTTGAATAATCAAACATCAACACTCCAACCAAGTGTGTCTTTGTTGACAAGAAATGCTCATTCAAAATCTATTTCTTATGATAAAGAACCTACTAAAAAATCATGAATTTATTCTGCTATCTTAAGTTATCTGAATCACAACCAAATATAACTTGATAAATAAAGACCCTAAGAAACATTTTGAGTGTCTTTATTTCTTGCATAAGGTTGCTACCCTTGGAAATATTTGCACAACGTTTAAATCACAGTTAATGTGCATTTGATTAATAAAATAAATGTGCAGTGTTTAAAGTGACATTATAAGTAAAAAAAATGTAATTAAAAGCTGATGACATGACTATTAGTTCTGATTTAAATAATTTAACCCTTTCCTACTCAGATGCAAAGTGAAAATTGCTATATGCAAACAGCATAAAACCAGAACAGTCTGTGAGTAACTCTCAGTCTATTCAGGTTTTATGCTGTTTGCTGCTTATCAGTATCTAAGCAGTGTTCAACACAAACTTATCTGAGTAAGGAGTCGTTTGGACTCCTTACTTTTGACATTAAGGTGTTCGGACAGAATCATTTCAAGGAGTCCAACAATTAAGTCACTAAACGCATTCCAGTAATATTTAAGGTAATAGTTATTTTTTTATTGAATGGGTTCAACTTATACTATTTTCTATTGCAGTATGCTTTCAGCGCCCTCACACTACTTTGGGGGAAGGGGTCCGCAGCCCTTAGGAGGGGGAATTTTCTCGGCGTTTCTCGGCGTTTCCCTTTTTGGGGGAGTTTTTTACTTACTCCCTCATTATTACATTTGTACATGTTTGCACTATATTTATTGCATTTTTCATAATTTAGTATGTTTGAAAAGATTAAATTGAAATAGAATTGAAATATAATCATCATGAGACACATCTTTCTATAAAATAAAATAAAATTATTTATTTTTTTTTTAGAGGGAATTTTTCCCCCCAAAAGGGGAAAAACGTCTACTTTTCAGGTTGGGGACTGCCGCCGAAACTTGGCGGCAGATTTGATAGATTGAGGGCCCTGGCTTTATGATTTCTTGTTTAACCTCTACATTTGACTTGAAAACCATTTATATTGGAGCATTCTGTTTTGTCATACATGTAGTTAATATATCATACCGCAAGGATGTAACAGCCCTATACTTCTCATTGCTATATATATGTTCTCCATAATATTTATAAGAACCTGGAAATGGGGAAATGCAATATAATTCAAATTTTATTTCAATTTCATCATAAGGTTCTTTCACCATGAAAACATAAAATTAAATATATATGTTTAGGCAATATTATGCATGAAAAGCACAATTTCCTTGAGGAATAGATCTTGTTTCCATCATAAGTCCATTAGATGTAAATACATGTAACTTGCCATGATTTTATCGTGGAGATGTACACCGTAGAAACCGATTAGTGTGGTTGAAGTGACAAAGCCTACAAACTGCAATAAACCACTGAAATCATCAATGATAATGACACAGGTTATGCACGCTCAACTACTACACGCACAGATAGCGACAGGGAACCAATATAAAATATTTTGGATTCTTTTGTTTTTTGTTCAAGCAGAATGATTAGTGGCAAATTATTCGAATGCGCAAAAGTTCGGACGTTCTAATCTTGCAAAACTATAAAAAGAAAATCAAAGAAAAATACAAAAACAAGGAGTCCAAGTCTCATTTTAAAAAGTGTCGGGCTCCTGTTAGTGTCGAACGCTGCTTAGGGTTTGGAATGAAGCCTTTAAAACTTGAATCTAGTAAGAAAGGTCTTTAATTAAATTTAACTTTCCATAAGACTACCAACACTTCAAAATATGTATCTAAGTGGTAAAGGATTAAGTGTATTGACCAGCTCTGTTTCTCTTAGTGGGAAGAGGCTCTAGCCTATTGACTTTGGGAAAAATCCTGCCTTAATGGCTGATATGGGAAATCTGGAAAAAGTGCTGATTTTTTTTTAACTGCGTGATTTGCAAGAAAGAAACATTTAATTGTGAAGAGGTCTTTACCTGGCCTCTATTGTAAAACCTATTAACATTTTTAGTCAATTGTTTTGAAAGCCAGGTTTTTCTTGTCAAGCTCACTTGTGCATATTTGAAAGTCATCGTGCCTATTTGTTGTTAAGTTGTAAACCATAAAATCTGGCTTTTTTAAACAAGATCATACATAATCTGAAATGTAGATCCTTAATTTTGTTTGCTGATGTGTCATATTGCAAATTAACCTTGTTTGTTTCCATTGTTGGAACAGAACAAATGGTTTAAGGGTCAATATTGTAAATATTTGTTTTATACTTGATGAAAGGCCTTTAAAATGTTCAAATTTTAGCATGCAGTGGAAGACAAAATTAATGTTCTTATTTTGACTTTTCAGCAACAATATTCTTTTTTTCATTAATTGGCTGTCAAAAACTTTAAGATTGTTAGCCTTTTTTTTTTACCTGAGTCAGACAATTATGATGGGGTCCTAAATCTTCTAAAATTGGAACAGCTGATAAACAGTCCGAAAGCTTGACTCTTACGCTGATATGACAATAAGAGTGTCTTTTTAGGTTTTTTAAAGACTTTTTCTGTATTATGTAGTCTTTTTCAAATTTGTTAAACTAGTTTAATAACATTATTGGAAAAATGTTTTTTATGGCTTCTTTTTGAAATTATGTTTCAATATAATTGTGGATTTCCAGTTTAATTTGTTTTTCTATCCGATATTGTTCATCAATTTGTAGTACAAGTTGTTCTATATGTTAACCCTTTCCCTGATAGATGCGTATATTCCCGCGTGTATCGATTCCCCGATACATGTGTTTATTACCGTCTCTATCGATAACCACATACATGCGAATTTTTCCGTCTCTATCCATCACCCGATAATCCCGTATATTCCCAATGTCCATTTTCAAATGCAAATTCATATTGATATTGACGACAAAAGTGCTCAAGAAAACTCATAAACAAAACATCGGACATTTTTCTAAAGTATTTAATGAATTTCGGCATATGTTTCTATTTAAAGATTTGATGAAATAGGTGTCCAATCTGGACAAGGGTTTTCAAACATGCGTTGTGGTGTGCGCGCATCGTGTACAGTTAATGTTCTGTTATAAATTATAGCCAGAAAGAAATACATGTATATGCCCATGATATTTTTGTGTCAAGTCTTTGTTTGGACAAAAGGGCGCGAAAATAGGCCTGGGTGTATTTATTTATAAACAAAAACTGCGTAGCGCAAACAACAACATAAAAGCTTCGTATTGAATTTCCATTTAAGTATCTGGGTATCTTGCAAATGATTTTGACATTTCCCTAAATAAAATAAAAGTCAAAGACGCTGTATCATTATCATCTTTTAGTTCGTTAAATATTGCAACAATTATTGTACTGTATCTAATTGCACACAAAGTGCCGTGTACAGTTCATATTCTTTAACAACGATGTCATCTATATTTAGATTTCATGCAACATGTATAAGTCATTTCTGGAAATTGCGAGAAAGTAAAAGCGATTTTTCGAAAATAAACCGTTTTTATGCCCCCATTTGGAAGAAAAGGGGGTATATAGTTTTCGCACTGTCCGTCGGTCAGTCGGTCACCTTTCGTGTCCGCTCTCTTATTCAAATAGTTTTCATCCCATCTTTACCAAACTTGGTCAGAAGTTGTATCCAGACAATATCTAGGTCAAGTTGGAATATGGGTCATGCCAGGTCAAAAACTAGGTCACGGGGTCACTTAGTGCATTTCAAGGATTTAGCATGGTGTCCGCTCTCTAATTGAAGTAGTTTTCATCTGATCTTTACTAAACTTGGTCAGAAGTTGTATCAAGACAATATCTAGGTCAAGTTCGAATATGGGTCATGCCAGGTCAAAAACTAGGTCACTGGGTCACTTAGTGCATTTCAAGGATTTAGATTGGTGTCCGCTCTCTAATTGAAGTAGTTTTCATCTGATCTTTACTAAACTTGGTAAGAAGTTGTATCTAGACAATATCTAGGTCAAGTTCAAATATGGGTCATGCCGGGTCAAAAACATGGCACAGGGTCACTTAGTGCATTTCAAGGATTAAGCATGTTGTCCGCTCTCTAGTTTATGTGGCTTTCTGATTAATTTTTATATTCTTAGACATTTTTATGCCCCAGAAGGAGGGCATATAGTGATCGGACTGTCCGTTCGTCTGTCCGTCACACTTTGCGTTTAGATTTCGAAAAATGCTTATAACTTCTATGTCGCTTCAGATAGCTATTTCATATTTGGCATGCATGTGTATATGGACAAAGCCTTTCCATACGCACACAAATTTTGACCCCTGTGACCTTGACCTTGAACTTAGGGTCCGTGTTTAGGTTCGAAATCTGCGTTTAGGATTTGAAAAAAGCTAATAACTTCTACCAAGCGTTTACACAGTTATACTTTTATGTAGTGACAAAGTTACAGTTGGGGGCATCCGTGTCCTGTGGACAAATTTCTTGTTCCTTATATGGCTATATTTGGCTATAGTAAAACCTTGTTAACACTCTACAGGCCACATTTATTGTCAAATCTTCATGAAATTAGGTCAGAAGATTGGTCTCAATGATATCTTGGATGAGTTCGAAAATAATTATGTTTGCTTGAAAAAAATTGCTTCCAAGGGGCGGGGCATTTTTCCTTAAATGGCTATACAGTAGAATTGCAATAATTCGAGCTGGCGATTTCTCGAAAACTGGCGATTACTCGAGCATTAAAGAAAGTCCCTAGCATTTTCCTTTAATTTCTATATAAAAATACCCGCGATAACTCAAACATGCGATTTTCGATAACTCGAGGTCGTGTGCCGGTCCCTGAAAGGCATTTCACACCTAATTAACTGGCAATTATTCGAGGATGCTTTCTCGTCTGGTCGGTGCTAAAAATATTCGAGTTGTGAAAACAGCGCAATCAAGCAGACAAAAGACGCTCGCTTAGGTGTGAAGGTTGTTGCAGTTTCAGAAACACTGCAAATTGTCATCCTTTGAGAAGCAGATCAAAGCTACACAGTTTTAATGATAATTAAATAATTACCAGCAATCGATAATTATCGTGAAACGTCTTCCGCCATCAGTTCCGGGAAGCTAATGGGTTGCGACAATCTTCAATCCTTGACTTTGCGCAAAACAAGTCTGACTAATGTACATAAAATGCAAAGTGTGTAGTGATTATGTTGTTTTAGGTGTGTGTTTTTTTCATGCGCATGTACGTACCTTGTGTGCTTTTTTAAAATAATTATGCTACATTTAGAGTGAATATTGATGAGATATTTTTGATTATATATATGTTTTGTGTGTATGTTGAAATAATTAAATTATTTTACGATCATCTTAATTGTTTTGTTTATTATACTGTAACCTTAAGCGATTTTTATAAAGCCTTTTTTATTTCTATCACCATCTTAAATGTAAATAAAGCGTTTGCGGTCAGAATTAAGTATTATCAACCGAGACAGTGAAAAAATAATACCATGGATTATTCGAAACCTGCGATTACTCGAGCATCGATGTCGGTCCCATGCTTCCTCGAATTATCGCAGTTTTACTGTAGAAAAATCTTGTTAACACTCTAGAGGCCACATTTACTGTCCAATCTTCATGAAACTTGGTCAGAAAATTCATCCCGATAATATCTTGGACGAGTTCAAAAATAATGCCTGTTGGTTGAAAAACATGGCTGCCAGGGGGCAGGGCATTTTTCCTTATATGGCTTTAGTAAAACCTTGTTAACACTCTAGAGGCCACATTTATCTTTCGATCTTCGTGAAACTTGGTCAAAAAAATTGTCCCAATAATATCTTGTTATCTCAGGTGAGCGACTTTGGGCCTTTCCGGCTCTCTTGTTTGAAATTTGGAGGTAAAAAACTGCGCGCTTTACTAAGGAAAATACGGTATGCATGTGTTATGAATTTCCTTCTATATTACCCATAAAATAGTTGAAGTTCAATATAAATTATTACCATGATCAAGCATATAGCACTATATCATCATACATCATTGGAAAAATAAATGCATAATCTCTTGAAAATAAATGCATGTCATTAAATTCTATGCGTTGAAAATATTTACCTTAGAATAGGCACACCGGTTTTGACACATGTGGAGGCGACCATTTTGGGCTCAAATAGTATGACCTACTTTCAAAGCCGGGAGCCATCAACAGAAAAAGCAGAGCACAAAAATGGCTTTTTTTCTTATTGCTTACAAATATACCTTCAATTTGATACCAAAACATACCATTTGCAATGTATTTTACAAATCCTAGGCAGCATGCACTGAACAATGTGTGCTAAGTATCAAATTGACTGCATGGAACCCTGCAAACAGGAGTTCTGGTTTGGGGTTATGTGACCTATATCCATTGTTTGTCTGTATCTTCCAGTGAAAGTTGTTCTATCCATAGTACCTTTTGCCTATTTCAAGTCCTAGATGTTCTTCTATCCATTGTTGTGTGTCAAATTCAGTAACAGATGTTCTTCTATACATGTACATTATTTTTGTTTATTTCAGTACAAGTTGTTCTTCTATCCCATATTAAATGCCTATTTTTCAGCTCACATTCCTCTATCCGTTATCATTTGTCTGTTTTCAGTGCACACCGTTTTTTTCTATTCATTAAAATTTGTTTACTTCCTGCGCTCGGTGTTTTTCTTTCCATCATTGATTGTCTTATTTCAAATATAGATGTTTTTCTACTCATCATGGTTGTCTATTTTCAGTACGAGTTGTTGTTTTCGGTGCATGATGAGCAGGACCCTGCAATCATGATTGTCCAGAAGCTTATAGAAAGATATCCAAAAGTGGACGCAAAGTTGTTCATTGGTAAAGTATTGAGTTTTGTCTCTTTAACCCTTTCCCACTCAGAAACAAAGTGAAAATGGCCATGTGCAAACAACATAAAACCAGAACAGCCTGTGAGTAACTCACAATCTGTTCAAGTTTTATGCTGTTTGCTACTAATGAGTTTAAAATTCGAATCTAGTATTAAGGTCTTTAAATTTTAATTCAATTTAACTTTCTTAGGGACTACAAAATATGAATCTAAAGGTGGGTTCCCACTGCTGATCCGATCAACTTGATCATCCCGATCACCGAAATATCCCGACCAAACCTGACCAAGCATGACTAAAAAGGGTATACACGACTTTTTCTCAACCTCTTGTCGATAACACACGACCCCCACACAACTCATTCACGACGTCCACTCTATCATCCTTCCGATTTCCGCTCGATCTTCTCGACCTATACGCGAGCCCTATATGATCTCAGCTCCACCAAGTGGACCTCAGCTTGATCGCCACCAGATCTTTACACAACCAGATCGTGATGGTCGTACTACAGTCGTACAAAGTGATCTAAAATAACTTGGGTAGAGGTCGAGCGGATCGGGTACAGAGCTCGTGTATGGTCGAATAGCAATTGGGAAGTGATCGTGTACGGTCGAGTAACCGTCGGGTAGCAGTCTAGTAAATCTGTACATCAAATAAAATAGAGGTGGAGTGGATCATGTTGCGATCTAAAATAACTCGGGGTAGAGGTCGTGCGGATCGGGTACAGATCGTGTAAAAGATGTCAATCTGATCGCCACACGATTGCTTCTCGATCAACTGGATCTTCTACTCGACTAATACATGAACACTTCCCGAGCGCTTCTTGATCAATTTCCTACTCGACCGCTACTCGATATTTTTTGACATGTCAAAAAATATCGGGTAGGAAGCCCGACCAATGCCGACCGCCCCTGACCACCCCCAACACCTCGTGACGACCGTACCAGACCAGTACCCGACCGCTTGGTCAGGCTTGATCGAGTTGATCGGCAGTGGGAACCCAGCTTTTGCGGTACAGGATTAAAGAAAGAGGGGTTCAAATTATACTTGTGCACATAATATTTTAATGGAAGTGTCCACAGTTTGCATAGTATATATTCATGGAAATTAACAGAACAGAATAGTTATTTTGGCTTAAGCATAGCAAGCTTATCGTCATATACATATACATGATAATTTTACAGACATGCGTGTTGAATATAAATAATTACAATGTTCAAATTACATACATCAATTAATAAATCACTTATCCTGGAGAGTGAGAGTGCTCTAATTACAAGTTATAATGTGACATTGAATACATAATAGGCATTACTACATTTGATACATCCGAGGTTAACCAACAACATTTAAGAAGCATATTACACGCAATTGTTAGTATACGCTATAGTTCTTCTTAACATATCATGTGATAATAAACAAATTGTTATCTCTTTTTAGCTCACCTGAGCACAACATGCTCATGGTGAGCTTTTGTGATCGCTTTTTTCCGTCGTGCGTCGTCCGTCGTCAACATTTTGCTTTGTGAACACTCTAGAGGCCACATTTATTGTCTGATCGTCATGAAATTTGGTCAGAACATTTGTCCAATTGATACCTTGACTGAGTTCGAAACTGGGTCATGCTGGGTCAAAAACTAGGTCACTAGGTCAAAAAAAAGAAAAACCTGGTGAACACTGTAGAAGTCACATTTGATGCCCAATCTTCATGTAACTTTGCCAAAATGTTTGTCTAAATGATATGTTGGTTGAGATCAAAAATGGTTCCGGTCCGTTGAAAAACATGGCCGCCAGGGGGCGGGGCAGTATTCCTTATATGGCTATATAGAAACCTTGTAAACACTCTAGAAGTCACATTAATTGTCCAATCTTCATGAAATTTGGTCAAAACATTGGTTTCATTGATATCTCGGACGAGTTTGAAAATGGTTGAGATTGGTGAAAAAACATGGCCGCCAGGGGGCGGGGCAGTTTTCCTTAAATGGCTTTAGTAAAGCCTTGTTAACACTCTATAGGCCACATTTATTGTCCAATCTTCAAGAAATTTGGTCGGAAGATTGGTCTCAATGATATCTTGGATGAGTTTGAAAATGGTTACGTTTGCTTGAAAAACATGGCTGCCAAGGGGCGGGGCATTTTCCTTATATGGCTATATTAAAACAATGTGAACACTCTAGAGGCCACATTTATTGTCCAATCTTCATGAAATTTGGTCAGAAGATTGGTCTCAATGATATCTTGGATGAGTTCGAAAATGGTTACATTTGCTTGAAAAACATGGCTGCCAAGGGGCGGGGCATTTTTCCTTATATGGCTATATATGGCTATAGTAAAATCTTAACACTCTAGAGGCCACATTTATTGTCCTATCTTCATGAAACTTGGTCAGAAGATTCACCCCAATAATATCTTGGAAGAGTTAAAAAATGATGCTGGTTGGTTGAAAAACATGGCTTCCAGGGGGCGGGGCATTTTTCCTTATTTGACTATACCTTTTTAACACTCTAGAGGCCACATTTATTTTCCGATCTTCATGAAACTTGATCAGATAATTTGTCCTAATGATATCTTGGATGAGTTCAGAATGGTTTCGGTTGCTTAAAAAGCATGGCCACCAGGAAGCGGGGCATTTTTCTTAATATGGCTATGTATCATGCTTTAGTAAAACCTTGTTAACACTCTAGAGGCCACATTTATTGTCTGATCATCATGAAACTTGGTCAGACCATCCTTTAAAAATTGTTTGTTTGGCATAACCCGACCCAGGTAAATTTTGGTGGGTCGGTAGGTAGGGATTTTATTTATTTTTTAGTATTTTTCTTTCTGACATAGAACTCAGACATATACCAAACTGAAAGGTAATTATCAAATAAAGATCCAAGTCTTCTGCCTCATGAAAGGAAATTGGTAAAGATTTTTCTGCACCGTCCGTATCACCGCACGTGTATTCGTAAGTCTATTTTTTCTATAAAGAACTTCGAAAATATAATATAATCGACGAAAAATACTTTATCCGAAAACCACAGTCCAAAAAATTGTACACATTTTGCACATGAAATAAAATGTGCATATCGTTTGACTACAGCAAATGAAAACAAGTAACAGGGAAAATACGTAATTAATATACTATGTGGTTGACATATTACTTTACAATAGCATAGTTTGTGAGTTAAAAACAACAAAGTAATAATAACATTTTAATTTCAATCCAGAACAGAAAGATGCAACATCTTTGACATGTTACTAATTATTTAATTATCATCCTTTAATTCAGATCGATAGTCGGTAGAAATTTGTAAACTGATCAGCTTACAAATAATTTATTGAGTGTTACGCTTCTTTTCATTTGCTTATGTTTTATACGACTTTTGCCATCGGCCGTTATATTGTAGGCAGACGACAATATCAACTGTGTATTTCATTATCTGCGCATGAATGACCCAATATTACCCGATAGCTAACTCAATGTTGATTGGCCAGCTACCCTATGCGCTTCAAATTGTTCATGGAAACAAAGAGAAAAATAGTTTTTTAAAAAACACTCCGGATTAAATTGGCGGATGTTTTCAATAAAATTAAATGAGATTTAAGCATATTCGCAAATTGTATTTTTCTTGAGCCAAATTCGCTATACTTTTGCAAATGGCGAAAAAAAATTCAGTCGGCCGATTTGAGTGGGTCGGTCGGGTTATGCCAAATAAAAGAATTTTTAAGGATGGCCTCAGATGATTTGTCCCAATGATATCTTGGATGAGTTCGAAAATGGTTTCGGTTGGTGGAAAAACATGGCCGCCAAGGGGGCGTGGCATTTTTCCTTATATAGCTATAGTTAAACCTTGTTAACACTCTAGAAGCCATATTCATTGTACGATCATCATGAAACTTTGTCAGAAGATTTGTCCCAATTATATTTTGGACAAGTTCGAAAGTGGTTCCAGTTGCTTGAAAAACATGGCTACCAGTGGGCGGGTCATTTTTCCTTATATGGACATGAATCTTCATGAAACTTTGTCAGTATATTTGTTTAAATGATATCTTGGATATGTATGAAAATGGTTCTGGTCTGTTGAAAAACGTGGCTGCCAGGGTGTTCACTAGTCATGAAAGTTGGTAACAACATATTGTTCTAATGACATCTTGGGCTGCACAGAACAGGTCATTTCCTTTGAATCTCAGGTGAGCGACTTAGGGCCTTTCAGGCCCTCTTGTTTTGAAACATGTTATACAATAGATGGCTAACTTTCTAAGTGTCGTTTTCTTACTACAATTTAGAAGTTAAATAAATTTGAACATACTAGGTCGCTTGTAATAGAATTCTGGAATATATTTGGTTCTTTTTTTCTAGGTATGCAAGAAAATGTTTGCTTTAGAATTGCCAAAATTTGAGTCACATTACAAAATTAGTTTCAACATATGATGTGTGAAATTATTTAACAACACAAAGACATTAAAATCAGTTTGTATGGATATATTTAAAAGAGGAACTCTTAAAAATTGAAGTTTTTTCACCAAGTTCACTTATTAAATTCGTAAACAGTTTGTGCAGCTTAAGTATTGACGTCTCCAGTAACTCTTGCTTGCGTGTGTCACTCCTGTGTTCCTTGTGTAGGAATTTTAATACCTATATTAAATATTGGGATTAACAATGTGGTTGGTTATAAGTGTTTATCAATGAGGTCAACCTAAAATCAATGTATGATGATTAAAGACTGATTGTCTGAAATGTAATTAAGCCTTGATCAATAAAATCTATTTATGTTTTGTAATTGTATTGTGTTATTTTAGGGAAAATGGTAACGGTAATGGATGAATAGGTTTGCAATGTAAATGCCTCAAATCATAGCATCTTTCTTGCTACATTTAAGTTTTAAAGGCTTCATTTCCATCACTTGATACTGATGAGTTGCAAACAGCATAAAACCTGAGCAAACTGTGAGTTACTGGCAGGCTGTTTTGGTTTTATGCTGTTTGCACATAGCCATTTTCACTTTGCTTCTGAGTGTTAAGTCTTAGTGGGCCAGTTTGGCTACTTACTTATTATTCTCTGATTATTATTATAATTGTGAGCACTCCTAGTTTATTAATGCAGACCTAAAAATTAGCACTCTTCTTCTGATTGCTCATGGCGAGCAAAATTATTTTTGGGAATGATTATTTTGTTTTGATCGCCTGCATGGTATATACATTATTTCGTTAAAGTCATGATTGTATTTATGCCCCCACCTTGCCCCAAACAATCTTGTTAAAGTGATATTGTTGGCATACCGTAGGTTTCCTCGTAAAGCACGCTCCAGTGTATAGCGCGCAGGCTGTTTTTTTAAATGCAAAAATGGAGAAAAAAATATTTAAAGACAATAAAACCACCAAACTGGACCGAAAATGGCCGCCATTTTACTATTGCACAATCCAATAATCCGGGGCATTGGGAAGCTTAATTAAGCATTCAAAATAGGAAGCGTCATTATGATTAGGAGCATGGGTTGCATAGCACTTTACTTTTCTGACAATTTGGTAATTTTCTAGCAAAAGATTAACAGTCCACGTGCATTTCGTGAAAAACGTGAGAAAATAAGAATTAGTGTACATCGTGTGATTTTTCCTCTGGGAAAGCATGGACATTAAATTTGAATGTCGCATGGGAGACAGGGATACAGTTGTTGAGGTTTGCGGGCGTAGCACTATATTTTTGACAATTTTAACGAATGTTTGAAACACCACTGTTGAACGTTCAATATTTATACATACAAAATGCGATTGCATATTTTCACGTTCTCAAGTGTCAATTTTTGTCTCAATTAAATGTCAATTAGCGTCTTAACAAATCGTGGCACATATTACTTAAAAACATCTGCCAATTAATTACGAAGTGCAAAATGACCCCCTTTCACACCTACCGCTACCCGCAAAAAAGACCTCGTTCGCACCTACCCTTGCCTGCTCTCCGGAATGTCGACAACAGTCCCCATCGGAATTCATCAATAAAGAAGTGTAAAAACACAAACAAAGAAATGTCCGCAAGTTTATTCAAACAAATTTATTTTTGACCAAAACTTCTTCTACTGCGTTCATATCTACCAGTAGTGACTTCTTGTTG